>NC_043005.1:99608815-99701315 GCF_006345805.1 Octopus sinensis | reverse complement strand
ACTCAGATCACAGAAGAAATATTGCAAGGTGTTCGACCTAGTACTTTATGGAGTCTGCAGCAAAGATTTGTTGATTTCCATTGTAATCCATGATATCAGTAATCCTGGGTTCTATTCTGGCTAGTAGTGATTGTTTCACATGCATAATGTTAAATATGATAGTGCTCAGTCATAAAATTTGGTTATTCAAGAATGAAGAATCTCAGGCACTGAATATCCGAATAATCTCTATATCTATAAACAGCAAAACGTCTGTGTATCTGTGTGTCCTTTATACAAATCCACAGTTTTTCACATAACAGGCTCGCATTTTCTATGGGCTTTCAAAACTGTCTGAGGGTGGTCATGAAGATCATTTCAGTTCCCCAGTCTCCCAGAAAGCCATTAAAAAATTGATAAACCGACCCCTTATGCCCATAAGTTATTTTTCTGCCAAATTCCAGTTTTTTGCTTTCTTCTGCCTCCTATTTTGTCTGATTAATGGCATGGGCACAGTCCTGCTAATTTTCCATGTATATACCATTCCAGGTGTGAAAACCAAAGTCCAATGATTATTAATTACTCTAATAAAAAGCTCCAACTATCTCATAAACAACAAAACTGACCCAGGGTGAAATGTGATAAGAAACTTAGCTCTTGATTTAGTGAGAAATTTTTACTGCGACCCAGCAACGAACAACAAGCACTAGCTCTAGACACGGCAACACCGGGTCATATGGTAGTGAATAATTATTGGTGTTGTACTTTCAGGAACTATACATTCACAACAAGAAAATGAGCAGGTTATACAAGGGTTTGATATTTTTGCTTCCGTTAAACCAGTCTGTACTGCTTTTAGACAGTGTAGAGCGAATTTGACAAATAAATAGATAAATTAATCAAATAATTTGACAAACGCTTTAACCCATTTACTAATCAGATGATGCAAAGTTTTGGTAACTTGAAGACATTCACTGGAATTTCAAGTAGATCTATAAAATATGCAGCAATCTAACAACCAGTGGTAACCTCAGTTTGTTGTGTAAGGCAATATTTCAGTTGCTTCTTGTGGCTATATAAGAGGCGGGGAAGAATTATAAGAAGAAGATGACTAAATCTTGTTAGGCAAGTTTAGGTGTAATGGCACAGGTTTACACAGGTGATAAAATATTGATTATTTACAGAAAGTTATCGGCAAATTTCTAGCTAAGATCTTCATTTTTCTTTTACTCATTCTTTATATTATTATTATTATTATTATCATTATTATTATTATTATCATTATTATTATTATTATTATTATTATTATTATTATTATTATTATTATTATCATTATCATTATTGTTATTATTATTATTATCATTATTATCATTATCATTATTATTATTATTATCATTATTATTATCATTATTATTATTATTATTATTATTATTATTAATATCATCATCATCATCATCATCATTATTATTATTATCTTAATATTCTTAAGGTGAGAATGTCAAGATGAGAGAACTAACTGACTTTGAAAGCTGTTGATGAAATTATCAATAGACTTTTTCTCGTTTTCCTGTATACATTTTCCAAAACAAAACAACATATTCCACTGCAACATTAGATTCTATTTTTGCTGATCATTCTGCATAATGGTTCCAATTTCTTGGACATTTTTATTTATTTGTTTATTGTTTCCTGTTTATTAAATATAATTTCAGTTGTATATCATCAAGTTCCATGAAATATTTCCCCCATAATTTCTCACACCAATATGAGCTGTCTAATCTCTAAATTGGCAAATTTTCGGGAGGAAGATATCTCAAATAACTTTTTTGACTGATGCAAAATGATTAAAGAACAAAATATGGTGTAAAAATGTTACCAAATTATTTAACCATTCCAGCCAACCATTTCTTATCAACTCCATGTAGAAGAGAGGTTTAAAAAGCAGGGCATTGTTCAATCAGTTTGGAATAAAAAATCTTTTCTGCTCTAGGCACAAGGCCTGAAATTTTAGGGGAGGGGTCCAGTCGATTAGATTGCTCCCAGTATGCAACTGGTACTTAATTTGTTGACCCCGAAAGGATGAAAGGCAAAGTCGACCTCGGCAGAATTTGAACTCGGAACGTAGCGGCAGACGAAATACTGCTAAGCATTTTGCCCAGCATGCTAATGCTTCTGCCAGCTCGCCACCTTGTTTGGAATAAATAAAAAAAAAGGATAGATACGACTGAGTGATTGAGGACTTTCCTTTCCAACCACATCGTTTTATTTTCAGTTCCCCTGCACAGCATTTTGTACAAGTGTCTCCTCTTATAGCCCTGGGGCCAAGCAAAACCTTGTGAATAAATTTCATAGATAGAAACTAAAAGAAACACACTATGTATGCGTGTGTGTGTGTGTGTGTATATATATATATATATTTATAATTATGGCTCAGTGGTGAGTGCGTCAGGCTCACAATCATGAGGTGGTGAGTTCAACTCCCAGATCAGGCTGTGTGTTGTGCTCTTGAGCAAGTCACTTTATTCCGTGTTGCTCCAGTTACTTGGTTGTAGAAATCAGTTGCAACACCACTGGTACCAAGCTGTATTGGTCTTTGCCTTTCCCTTGGACAACATCGGTGGCATGGAGAGGGGAGACTGGTATGCATGGGTGGTCTTCCACAAAAACAACCTTGCCCAGACATGTTCCTCAGAGGGGAACTTTCTAAGTGTAATCCCATGGTCATTCGTGACCAAAGGGAGTTTTTACCGTTGTATGTGTGTGTGAGTGTGTGTGTGTGTGTGTTTATATGCACTCTCTGAAAGTGATGAGCAATGACTTATATTGTCGTTGACACTTTTCCTGTAGGCAAATCATCTACAAGCTTTGTTCCTTTGATGTTGTATGAAATAAAGCATCTCTTACATGGAAAACAGATAAGTGGTAAGAAGAACATTTGGCATTGGAACCATCGCTCCGTAATATATTCTTCGAACTTATGCTAGCATGAAACATGAATGTAAAAATGAACAGCTACAAAATAAATACATATTTCTTTATTACCCACAAGGGGCTAAGCATAGAGTGGGCAAACAAGGACAGACATAGGTATTAAGTCGATTATATCGACCCCAGTGTGTAACCGGTACTCAATTTATCGACCCCGAAAGGATGAAAGGCATAGTCGACCTCGGCAGAATTTGAACTCAGAATGTAGCGGCAGACGAAATACTGCTAAGCAGTTTGCCTGGCATGCTAATGTTTCTGCCAGCTTGCCACAAAATAAATACAGCTATTTCCTTTCATGTAGTTTTCGTTTGTTTTTATAAAGAACTCAATACAAAGAGACGGAATGTAAAAAATAGAAATCAAATTTGGAGTGAAGGAAATACACATGAAATAAATGTTAGACATGAGAAATTGGCATAAAAGACACATCTAATTGCATTTCAGACTTTAACAGCTTGGGTACAGTACCATAGAAAGTACAACAAGATACTTTTGTGCCATTCACACCTGTGGCTCTCTCTCTCTCTCTCTCTCTCCTTCTTCTTTATGCTTCTGCTGCAGTTTAAGGCCATGCTAGTTGTTATAGTTGTGCTTTTAAACTTGTTAACCTATACTATTATCAAAAGGTGTCTTAGTATATTCATCACTTTATAAGAAAGGAAATATATATGGAAAAATATAATTAAGTCGTGGTATGTGTGTGTGCATATATGTGTGTGTGTGTGTGTATATATATGTATGTATGTGTATATATATATATATATCTTTATTTATGTGTGTGTATATGTATTCATATAACAGGTGTTAAAGGATGATGATGGTGATGATATATATATATATATATTTATATATACACACTCACACACATATATATACATATATATATATATATGTACATACATGCATATATACAGATATACATACATATAAATAGTTAATCCAAACATGAAAACACAAAGAGAAAACACAACAATGTGAAGACATGGAACAAATATAGTGTTATTGGATGCTCAGGAAAGGAAAGGAAAGAAAGAAGGAGGATTTAATGTTCCGAATGGAGCTCTTCATCAGAAACATAGGAAAAGGAAAGACCCAAGGAAAGGAAGATGGAGGAAAAAAAAATCGCCAACAATACACACGCGGTCACATATTGAATGACCAGAAGGGAATGGGTGAAGAAAAAGTTCTTTCAAAGACAGGAGAGTGCAAGAGAAGGAGGTATGTGTGGGTATGTGCGTGCGCGCAAGTCCGAGTGTGTGTGTGTGGTGTATGTGTGTATATGTGTGTGTGTGTGTAATGATAGCACGTGTGTGTGTGTGTAATGATAGCACGTGTGTGTGTGTGGTTGTGGCTGTTAATCTGTGTGCAGTGGGGCTATATACATACATACATATATATATATATATATATATATCATCATCATTGTTTAGCGTCTGTGTTCCATGCTAGTATGGGTTGGACGGTTCAACTGCGGTCTGGGAAGCCAGATGGCTGCACCAGGCCCAGTCTGATCTGGCAAAGTTTCTACGGCTGGATGCCCTTCCTAACGCCAACCACTCCATGAGTGTAGTGAGAGCTTTTTACGTGCCACCGGCACGGAGGCCAGGCAAAGCTGGCAACGGCCACGATCGGATGGTGCTTTTTACATGCCACCGGCATGAGGCCAGTCGGGGCGGCACTAGCAACAGCCACATTCGGATGGTTCTCTTATGTACCACCAGCACTGGTATCGCAACTGCAATTTCCATTGATGTTGATCGATTTTGATTTTGATTTTGGATTTTCACTTGCCTCAACAGGTCTTCACAAGTAGAGTTTTGTGTCCCAAGAAGGAAAGGTATGCATAAGTGGACTGGCTACATCCCAGGTAGAGGCCACGGGTTATGGTCTCACTTGTCCTGCCGGGTCTTCTCATGCACAGCATACTTCCAAAGGTCTCGGTCTCTATTCATTTCCTCAGTGAGACCTAAAGTTCGAAGGTCGTGCTTCACCACTTCATCACAGGTTTTCCTGGGTCTGCCTAATCTAAAGGTTCCCTCAACCGCTAGGGTGTGGCACTTTTTCACACAGCTATCTTCATCCATTCTCACCACATGACCATACCAGCGCAAATGTCTCTCTTGCACACCACAACTGATGCTTCTTAGGTCCAACTTTTCTCTCAAGGTACTTACACTCTGTCGAGTATGAACACTGACATTACACATCCATCAGAGCATACTGGCTTCATTTCTTGTGAGCTTACACATATCCTCAGCAGTCACGGCCCATGTTTCACTGCCATGTAGCATGGCTGTTCGTACACATGCATCATACAGTCTGCCTTTTACTTTGAGCGAGAGGCCTTTTGTCACCAGCAGAGGTAAGAGCTCTCTGAACTTTGCCCAGGCTATTCTTACTCTAGCAGTTACACTTTCAGCACACCCGCCCCCGCTACTGACTTGGTCACCTAGGTAACGGAAGCTATCAACTATTTCTAGTTTTTCTCCCTGGAAAGTGACGGAAGTTGGTCTCAGAGCATTTTCAGTGTTTATTGCTCCTGAGCATCTGCCACATACAAAAACTATCTTCCTAGTTAACCTTCCTTTGACATTGCTGCACCTCTTATGTGTCCAGAGCTTACGCTTGGTGCATCTTATAGAGTTTCTACCTACGCTTTTTCTACAGATCGAGCAGGGCCATCTACCTGAAGGCGTTTGCGACTTGTCTACCTTCCTACTTATAAGGACTTTGGTTTTAGCTAGGTTGACTTTAAGGCCCTTCGATTCTAATCCTTGTTTCCACACCTGAAACTTCTCCTCCAGTTCTGACTCAGCAATTAGAGCAAGGTCATCAGCATAGAGGAGCTCCCAGGGGCATCCTGTCTTGAATTCCTCCGTTATTGCCTGGAGGACTATGATAAATAGGAGGGGGCTGAGGACTGTGCCTTGGTGGACCTCTACCTCTACCCGGAATTCTTCACTGTATGTATACATACATATATATATATACATACATATATATATATATATATATACATACACACACACATACATACATACATACATATATATATATATACGCACTCACTATATACACACATGCACTCTTTTATTTGTTTCGCTGATAGGTCTGTGGACATCCTGAAGCAGCTCCTTGAAGACTTTCGCTGATCAAACCGACTGTCCTACTTACTTTCTTAAAGTCTTGTTTATATTCTATCAGTCTCTATTTTCAAGACCATTATTTTCATGGAAACATAAACAAACCAACATCAGATATCAAATGACAAGAGGCAAACAGAAACATGTGTACGTGCTCACATACAAACACAAGCACTCACATGCATAAACTGTATGCAACGTCTCTCCACACAATTTTCTTCAACCAAAGTCATTCACAACACATAAGTCAGTTGGGATCATGGTTAAAAATATTTTCCCAAGGTGCCAGGCTGTGAGACTGAACCAGAATCCACATGGTTACAAAGTAGAATTATTAACAACACACCCATGCCTGCTATACGCTTGTTGATATAAACAAGGCTATCATATATCATATTCAATAATATGCATAAATAAGTATATATGTGTGTGTATGTATACACACACACACAACACTCATGGGCACTCGTTCACACACACATGCGCACACACACACACACACACAAATATATGTGTGTGTGTGTTTGTGTGTGTGTGTATAGTGCAGGCGTGGCTGTGTGGTAAGAAGCTTGCTTTCTAACCACATGGTTCCAGGTTCAGTCCTATTGCATTCTTCTACTACTATAGCTTCAGGCTGACCAAAGCCTTGTGAGTGGATTTGGTAGAGGAAAACTGAAAAACCTCTCTGTGTGTATGTAAGTATGTATGTATGTGTGTCAGGTCACTTTTGAGTGCTACTGGTAACATGTAACGCAGTACAACCTGATGCATGGTCGGGTCGTCGGCGACTAAACCGGCAACCGCACCAAGCTTGCTTGGTGAGGAGGGTGTTTATTGGACACCCTGCGGGATGAAAAACAAAACCCGTCAAAGGGCGGAGGATCTCTTGAGAGCCAACGGCCATCCAATAAATGTCTCAAGGCTGTATCATGCGTGGGGACATAGAAATAATCGGACTGAATACCCAATCGTGCGGTTAAACCATTGGGAGTGAAGGACTCCCAGCCTTTGTTAGAGCATCCTTCTAGGAGAAGGTAACTCAGGTAACTGGGATAACTCCGACATAAATCCTGCGGCTCAGTGGTTACCGATGATGTTGACTTGTTCTTCTTTTCGGATTATGGCTGCCGTTGCTTATTGAGTGGGATTGATTCTGTGCACATCCTTTCCCCATTTAAAAAAAAAATCTTCTTGCACAGGCATTGCACGATAATAACATTGATTAAGCTTCATGTAATGGCCATACTCGATATATATATAAACAAGCAAAATATCCCCCGTCCGATGGACGGTGCTGAATCATATCTGCTGAATAAAAAGCAATCAGTATTTTCTTTTCATTAAAAAATAATTAAGCATGCCTTTATTTCAATTAAATTTGAGCGCAATCGGATGGAGGATGCCCAAGATCCTAGAAGACACACAGACAGAACGGATTTTATATAATAGACGACCATCCCATAGGCCTCTCCTTTGAGAAACACTGATTTAATCTAAATTTGAGACACCAGCAAAAGAAGAAATAAAGATAGACTTTTTTCTATTCCAAAGAAAAACGATTTTTATTCACACAAATATGCAACCGAAGTGTTTAAAGTACCAGTAAGTTCATCACAACAGCTGATGTACTTGCACATACAAATGCACGTTCCCATGGCTTTATCGATCACATTCTCACTTGTCCTTCCTAATTTTTTCAAGACTTATACATGCCCTGATACTGTTGGTATCTACATATCAAATTTGAGCACAATCAGATGGAGGATGCCCGAGATCCTAGAAGACACACACAGACAGACGGAAGGGATTTTATATAATATATATATATGCACATACACACACACATTAACATTCAAACATGCACATATAAGCAGATACAGATAATAACACCCTCATCAGTGATTTACATCTATTTTTGTTCGCTGGCTCAGGCTGGACAGCTTTTTTGACTCAGTATTTCACGATTGGATGCACTTCCTGTCACCAGTATTTTTAGTTGCCTTTTATAACATGCAGGGACATGGTGCACCTATTCTAGAACCAGAAGACACACATTTAAGATATACATATACACATATACACTCATATATATATAGATACATAGATAGATAGACAGATACAGATAGATAGATAGATAGATACAGGCATACATACATTCATACATATATATATATGTATGTACATATAAATATATATATATATATATATATATATATATATATATATATATATATATAATATATATATATATATAGAGAGAGAGAGAGAGAGAGGGGGGGAGAATGAGTGTGTGTGTGTGTTTGTGTATGTATGTATATATAATGCACATTCATTTGTAAAGTTGGTGTGAACACATGGCTAGAATATTTAATAAATATGATTAGATTAATGGAGAATTTGGATGAAGTAATTCAACTGAGTGTTTTGACATTAATCTGAATGGATGAGATAATAGAGTGTGAGGTTGATAGGATATCAGTAAATGCACACAACTGCTCTGTCCTTCATCGTACCGTACGAAACTGTAGCAAAACAAATGATTGTTGGTGTAATCAGGGGATGGTTTCAATGAGATCCATTGAGGAAAAAACATAACTCTCTTTTACTTGTTTCAGTCATTTGACTGGGGCCATGCTGGAGCACCAGCTTTAGTCGAGCAAATCGACCCCAGGACTTATTCTTTGTGAGCCTAATGCTTATTCTATCAGTCTCTTTTGCCGAGCCGCTAAGTTACGGGGACATAAACACGCCATCATCGGTTGTCAAGCGATGTTGTGGGGGACAAGCACAGACACACAAACATATACACACACATACATATATATATATATATATATACCAACAGTATATTGGATAAATGATATTCCATAGTGGGTTACACCCATAACCTCTATCTTACTTTGTACTACATATATATACATTTATACGACGGGCTTCTTTCAGTTTCCGCCTACTAAATTCACTCACAAGGCTTTGGTTGGCCTGAGGCTAAAGTAGAAGACACTTGCCTAAGATGCCATGCAGTGGGACTGAACCCAGAATCATGTGGTTGGTGAGCAAGCTACTTACCACACAGTCACTCCTGCGCCTGGAAAGAAATCTTTGAACAGTATTTCTAGCCTTGGACATCCTACTGTTTTTATTACCAAGGGATTTTTTTCCTGTTGAAATATTTTAGTCAGAAGACAGAATAGGTGCAGGCATATATGTGAATGGTTGTTTATCAAGGTTGGGTGGGGGACGATAAATCTTTTATTACTTTCTGATATTGCTGTGAGCAGAATCACAGCCAAGTTCAGAGTTATTATGCAGCTGATCAATTTGCTTAGATATACCTGTACTCATAAGGATAGGAGTTTAGGGAGGCACCTGAGTGAAGGAAGTTCTTCTAGGTGATTATTTTCTTGGCCAAGCAGAGTTTCTACCACCTACAACTGTTGAACTAAGATTTACACTTTTCCAGTATCTTCTATTTGATGTCATAGCATGCTGCATGTTTCTTCATTAACTGTATGTCTCTCTATAATTGTGACATGGTTCATCCGTTGGAAATTAAAGGTGCTCTTTGGGTTATTGAACCTGATCCTGAATGGACTTTCTGTCCTGTCCACGTATTCTTTTATAGTCTTGGCACAAGGCTCGACATTTTAGGGGAGGGGTCCAGTCAATTAGATTGACCCCAGTACATAACTGGTACTTAATTTATCGATCCTGAAAGGATGAAAGGCAAAGTTGACCTCGACGGAATTTGAACTCAGAACATAAAGACAGCCAAAATACCGCTAAGCATTTCACCTGGCAAGCTAACATTTCTTTACTGCCCACAAGGGGCTACACACAGAGGGGACAAACAAGAACAGACAAACAGATTAAGTCGATTATATTCGTTACTTATTTATTTAATCAACTTTCTTATTTAATCGACCCCGAAAGGATGAAAGGCAAAGTTGACCTTGGCAGAATTTGAACTCAGAACGTAGTGGCAGACGAAATACCGCTCAGCATTTCACCCGGTGAGCTAACGTTTCTGCCAGCTGACTGCCCTTCCTGTCCACATATTGCCATACATCTGTTGATCCTAGGATCCTTCAAGCCCACATCCACCCTGATACATAACAGTTTCTGTATTGTATTGGTTATTTAGTGACCATATCTCATTATATTTGCATGAGCAGCCATCATTTAGTTTAGGTTTAGCCCTACTTACTAGTATATATTTTTATGTTAGGTGCACAGCTAAAAGACACTCCTAAAGCATATCTATCACAGATTTCTCTGTAATCGATGTGTTTGGGGGTGGGAGCAATGTTTATTGACTGAACTAAGAAAGATCATACTTACACAAGCTTTCTTATTAAAGAATAGTGAGGGTGTAACGAAAATATTTACTTTCTATCAAAATATGCTACTGGTTTCAATCATTTTATAAGTTGTTTTAGTCATACTATAAAATACAAAAATGGGAAAATATGTTGAGATAAATTGAGATTAATTTCTCATGATATCAGTTCTGAACGTTCACATTTTTCTTATAAAATTTACATGGCACTGGTTTCATCCGATGGTTGAGTCGTAGTAGTAGATGTTGACGACAGCGGTGGTAGTCACAGTGATGGCAGTGGTGACAGTGACAGCAGCAGTGGAGGTGCAATGGCCCCATGGTTAGGGCCCCATGGTCGTAAGAAAGCGGTTTCGATTCCCAGACTGGGCATTGTGAGTGTTTATTGAGCAGAAATACCTAAGCTCCACGAGGCTCCGTCGGGGAGGGGTGGTGAACCCCGCTGTACTCTTTCACCACAACTTTCTCTCACTCTTTCTTCCTACTTCTGCCACAAAGCAGAGGAACCATGGTGTAACCCACTATGGTGTGGTAAAACTTTCAGACCCTAGTCTAGATTGCAAATCCTCTGTACCCCAGAATGGTTCAGCTCTCCACCCATTAAAAGCCACCATTTACGGAATGAGGTTAACAACGTAGCTTTCACACCTGTACAACCGCCAGTCTATCGTGTGTGGTGGGTGGATCTTCAAGTTGCCACACGCATTCTTAGTAGCTTAGAGTAGGATCGAATTAGATATTATTCTTTGTGGCTAATGGCGTGAGTCCTGATTGGAAGAAGAAGAAGAAATAGCAGCAGTAGTAGTAGTAGTAGTGAGGACAGCAGCATTGGTGATAACAATGGTGACAGCAGTGGCAACAGTGACGAAGATGTCAACAACAGCCCAGTGGCCATCAGAAGGGAAGCAAGAACCCACAACATAGGAATTCTGTAAGAAAAAAATTACCAACTGCCAAAACTGATATCATGAAAGATTAATTGAATTTAATTTAATTAATTTCAATCTATTTCCCTTTCTCTTACAGTAAGATTTATATGTCTTATAAAATGATTTAAACTAGTAGCATATTTTGATAACAATTGAAACTTTTTTTTCTTTCAGCACAAGATGAATTTCTGAAAGCATATTCTTCTTTTTGATTTTAATACATATATATGTATGCATGTGTGTGTGTGTGTGGTGTGTGTGTGTGTGTGTGTGCAATGCTTCCTTTTAGTTTCCATTTACCAAATTCACTCACAATACTAGAAGACCCTGACCCAGGGTCTCAGCAATTGGGACTGAACCCAAAGCCATGTGATTAGAAAACGGACTTCTTAAACACACAACTATGCTTGCACTTGTCTTTCTCACTAGTTACCTATCTTACTATCTAGCTGTCTCTCACTCCCCCTCCTTCCCTTGCTCTCTCTCTGTCTCTCTCTCTCTCTCTTTAATCTAACCTCTCTACCTCTTCATCTTTCCACACTCTCTTTTAGTCTTTTACTTGTTTCAGTTATTTGACTTTCGTTACAGGGACGTAAACCCACCAGCATCAGTTGTCAGCAATGTTGGGGGAACAAAGACAGACACACAAACATATACACACTCATATACATATATATATATGTATACATATATACTACGGGCTTCTTTCAGTTTCCGTCTACCAAATCCATTCACAAGGCTTTGGTCGGCCTGAGGCTATAGTAGAAGACACTTGCCCAAGGTGCCATGCAGTGGGACTGAACCCGGAACCATGTGGTAAGCTACTTACCACACAGCCACTCCTATGCCATAACTTATTTCTCCTACTTTGTTACACAAACACACACACTCACAGACTTGCAATCATACACATTTGCTATAGCTCCTGTTTACAACCACTATCTTTTATTCACCTGCATCTTTCCCATTTCACCTCTTCACTCTTCCTACACTAAAATATATCCTAATCTACCTCCACATTTAGCTTTCATTACTTTGCCCACTCCTTCTGCAAACTCTATATATAATCCCACTGGATTTACACCACTGCACAAATTATGCAACCACCCACATTTTTATATACCTTATTCCACAATCCATGCCATGACATATTCTATGTTACCACTGACACCTACATATTCATATGTATGTGCGTGTGTGCGTGTGTGTGTGTGTGTGTACTTTATTCCACTTCCCATGCCACAACTTGACAAGTGTTTCACCATCCACTCAGTTTACCCCCCACTCCCCAACCTCCAATCTTTCAGAATAGTTTTAAAATGCATAACTGTATTTAGTCAAGCAAGATCCATTTTATACAAACATTCATATGTGACGGGGTGTATACAGGGTGCAGTGAATAAACTGTCATCGAAATTGCACAAAAAATGAAAACAACACTAACATCTCAATTTAACAGATATATTTATCAAAATTACATAAAAATATCTGGAAATACTAAAGAGTAAATTTATTCAATAAAATTGCCATTGGCTTCAACCACAGCCTCCAAAGAACTTCAGAATCTCCTGCAAATCTTCTGGATGGGCCCCTTGTTTAAGTTGGTGAATGCTGCCATAATCCTTGGCTTTTCTTTATCTTTGGTGTTACAAGGAGTTTTGTTGGTCTCTTGCTCAACTGCACCCCACACATAATAATGAAAGGGGTTGCAGTCTGGGCAGTTCGATGGCTAGATTTTAGGGGTGATGTGGTCACAGAAATTATCTGACAGGCATGAATGGCTTCTCCTACTTGTGTGGGATGACACAGAGTCTTGTTGCCAGACATAGGGTCTTCCAGCAGCCACACTCTTGACCCAGGGCAGCACTACCTCCTGTAGGCATTTGTTGTATGTCTCTGTCTTGAATCTGAGGACATGTGGGAAGATGAATGGAGGCATAACATCGCCATCACTAACGTTCACTCCAAACACCATGATGCTGACTAAATGTTTGGTTTTTATCCCCTCAGTACATGTCTTCAGATTGCACTGTCTTCAGATTGACACCCAAACACTCTGAAATGTCCATATTGGAGCTTCCAGCATGAATCCCTAACAGTACAGCATGTTGTTTCCAAATTTCTGGCAGAATGAATTGCATCATGGTGCTGTTTTTCTCACAGACTGTCCAACCATACTGGGCAGCTAACATGATCAAAAACCAACAATGTGCATGCAGGAAATTAACAATGATGGCAATTGACCCATTGCACCCTGTAAGTGTGTGTGTATACACATGTGTATATATATATACATACACACACATAGAAATGCATGTATATATGTGTTCAGTATTCAATTAAAAATACCTGACTCTTTTCATTGCAGCTACACATCACACATCCACCCTCTTCTCTTCCTCTGCCATCTTCCAGTCAGGCATTCAGCAACTGAAATTTATCAAGGAATCTTTCCTATTGCAAAGACCCTTGTGAATGTATGTGTGTGTGTGGATGCATATATACATACATATGCACACACATAAATACACACTTGTGTTTGAAGCATGTTACATCTATGCTTATTGTGTGGAGAGAAAACATTATTTCTTTTAGCGAAAAAAGGTTTTCTCTGCTTTTTATGGATTTCAAACATCTTTGTTGCTGATTGACTTTGCATATTTGAATTGAAATTTTTCACTTAAGGTGAAATAGTATTATTTGTGCATATGCACCACACACTCACACACTCACACATATGCATGTGTGTTTATATATCATCCTTATTATTATACATCCATTTTTTTATTATTCTAGATGTTGGATGTGTTCCCTCCAGTACAGTGCTTTGCCATTTTTTGTAATTATTTGTCATCTATTTACTGATGATCTGTCTCGGCTTTGATCTGATATCGGCTTTCACCCCCTTTCTCTATAACTTCTTTACTCTTCCTCTGTAACTGATATTAGGTACCCCCTGTAACCCACCTACAATGTGAACAACAACTAATCTTCTGCCTTGATATGTTATACATTCACAGTTTGAACTACTGACTTACCTTCCTCTAGCACTCTATAATCTATGAACTCACAGACACACACACAGACCAAGTATCACCACCCCAAAACGCATAGATGAGACTTTCCCAAGCGCATATATGCACATCTTTCACAAACTCACACGTAAACTACATTCATTCACACTTTCACACACACACACACACACACACACACACATTTCATTCACCTACATCCATTTACCACTTCTGTTATTGTTGTCGTTCCCAAGACAATACCCACTTCTTAATGTGCCTTTCTCCCATGTGAGACATTACTGAAATGATATAAACTTCTTCTCTTCTTCCAAACATGTATTTTTTTTATCTCTGTCTCTCCTCTCTCTCTGTCTCATCAAATGACCACTAAAACATCAAACATTTCCACCATTCTTTACAGCATAAAACTAATAAATGTTCACATCTTTATCTTGTACTTTTTCATTGTACTCTGCACTCTAAGTGAAGCAAAGATTCTACACTCACACATACACATATGTGTGGTGTGTTGGTGATGGTGTCTTTCTCTCTCTCTTCCCCCTCTCTCTCTCTCTGTATATATACACCACAGGCTTGCTTCAGTTTCCATCTACCAAATCCACTCACAAGGCTTTGGTCTGCTCAAGACACTTACCGAAGGTTCCACACAATGGTTCTGAAAGCAAACTTCTTATTTCTTTACTGCCCCCAAGGGGCTAAACACAGAGAGGACAAACAAGGACAGACAAACGGGTCAAGTCGATTATATTGACCCCAGTGGTAACTGGTACTTATTTAATCGACCCCGAAAGGATGATAGGCAAAGTGGAATTTGAACTCAGAACGTAACGGCAAACGAAATACTGCTAAGCATTTCACCAGGTGTGCTAATGTTTCTGCCAGCTCACTGCCTCTGAAAGCAAACTTCTTACCACACAGCTATGCCAGTGCAGTGCCATATAAAAGCACCTGTGCGGTGTCATGTAAAAAAATCCCATGCGGTGTCATACAAAAGTGCCCGTGTGGTGTCATGTAAACAAACCCAGCACACTTTGTAAATTGGTTGGCATTAGGAAGAGCATCCAGCCATAGAAACCAGGCCAAAGCAGACTGGAGCCTGGTGCAGCTCCCCAGCTTGCCAGCTCTACTAAAACCATCCAACCCATGCCAGCATGGATAACAGACATTAAACGATGATGATGATGTATATATATATATATATATATACAGAGAGAGAGAGAGAGATAGGTAGGTAGGTTGGTAGACAGACCGACAGACAGACAGATAGATAGATAGATAGATAGATAGATAGATAGATAGATAGATAGATAGATAGATAGATAGATAGAGATAGATAGATAGATAGGCAGACAGATAAATAGATATATAGGCACAGGCATGGTAGTACGAAGTTACTTCTCAACCACAGGGTTTCAGGTTCAATTCTATTATGTGGTACATTGAGTAAGTGTATTCTGCTGTAGCCACAAGATGACCAAAACTTTTTGAGTGAATTTGATAGATGGAAACTGAAAGACATCTGTTGTATATATATATATATATATTTATGTGTGTGTGTATAGGGGGAGAATTCACAAAAGACAAAGGACAGGTGGTGTAGACAACAAACAGATGTATTAGTATAATGCTCGAGAAGTGAAAAAGTCTTTAACATTTCAAGCCTACGCTCTTCCTCAGAAAGAAACAAGGAAAGAAAATAAAGAATGTGTAGTGGCTAGCGATCTATCATAGCATATATATATCATCATCATCATCATCATCATCGTTTAACGTCCGCTTTCCATGCTAGCATGGGTTGGACGGTTCAACTGGGGTCTGGCAAGCCCGAAGGCTGCACCAGGCCAGTCAGATCTGGCAGTGTTTCTACAGCTGGATGCCCTTCCTAACGCCAACCACTCCGAGAGTGTAGTGGGTGATTTTATGTGCCACCGACACAGGTGCCAGACGAGGCTGGCAGACAGTCACGCTCGAATGGTGTTTTTTATGTGCCACCGACACAGGTGCCAGACGAGGCTGGCAGACGGCCACGCTCGGATGGTGTTTTTTATGTGCCACCGACACAGGTGCCAGACGAGGCTGGCGAACGGCTACGATCAGATGGTGTTTGTTACGTGCCCACAGCACGGGGCCAGTCATTGCGGTACTGGCTACGGTCCCGTTCGGATGGTTTTCTTATGTGCCACAAGGATACAAATTCCATTGATGTTCATCTATTTGATTTGATTCGATTTGACTTGACTTATATATATACTTGACTTATATATATATATATATATACTTGACTTACTTGACTTATATATATATATATATATATATATATATATATATATATATATATATAAAAGGGTAACATGCCTCAATAAAAATATCATCCAATGAGGATTCCAAGTTTGTATTTATGGACTCATGCAGTACTACCTTCAAAGCAAGAAATCGTAATCATTACTCTAGCTTTAAACCTCAAGCAAAAACTAACAGTACTTCTCTGTCTAGACTCATTCATAACCTAAAGCATAACTCAGTTGTATACTGTATAAAATGGTCCATTGTTACCTAAGCCAAACCATACAGCGGTTGTAATAACAAATGCAGTCTCTGCATTGCAGAAGAATTATCTTTGTCCATTAATTCAGTCATTAATTAATGGACATTAATTAATGGACAAAGTTACCTTATTCTAAACTGCAAGCATAAATAATACAACACATTCTTAAGGTACAAACGAAGGATGATGTGTTTCACCTCGATAATACATCAGTTAATCTTCTTACATCCCTTCTAATCTTATTTCTTCTATTTATTTATAAGCATTACCTTTTGGCATTTTTATAAATTTCTTTTACTTTGTGGTCTCTTTATTTTTTCCTCTTTGCATGTGAGAGTCTGTAAGTGTGCGCACGTGTCCATGCATGTCGTACTTTATGACCATTTTATTTCTTCAAACCTTTGTTTTTTTTTATTTTGTTTTTCTTGTTTCACAGCTGAGATCTGCAGTGAGTTCACTTGCGATTCTCAAATGACAATGTAACCTTCATGTAATTAATGTATTCTTGGCCTGATGACTAGCTTAGCTGAGTACTGCTCATTTCAATAATTATTACATCAGAGGATCAGCTAGAAACATAAGCAGCCTGGATTTTACCTGTGCCATGCCATTCCCTCAATATACATATATAAGAATTTTTTGTGTAATAAGTTAAAAATCCAAGGCTGTATAGATATTAGAGCATTTATAGATAAAAGGTTTTACAGCTGTTTCTAGGATATTAATTAATAATATCCCTTCATCGGAGAGGAAAAATTAAGTCATAGTTAGTTTCAATGTGATATATATATATATATATATATACATATATATATATATATCATTATCATCGTTTAACATCCGCCTTCCATGCAATACATATATATATACTGTTTTAAAGAATAAAGTTAATTTAGAATGGTTGATTCTCTCAATCTCGATACCTTATGACAAAGGCAAGGAATTCTGTCTTCTCTGTAATTCTGAACTATTTTTCATTATTTTTTCTAAAAATCCCCTACTAAACACGGTTATAGAGCGTGCATACAATGTAAACATTGGCAAAAGCACACCTTTAGTTCATATAAGTAATCTTTATCATTATATATAATTTAAACATTAATTTCCTTTATATTTAACATTCACTATAAATATCCCTACTCCTTCTATAGGCTACTTCTGATGTTATATCATATAACGGTTTTTCAAACAATATTAATAGCGTTCAGCAAATCACTATACAAATCCATCATTTTTTGCTAAAATGTCTTATTGATGAGTTTCGTTTTTCCACTTCCCTGAAAAGAAGATTGCATTGTTTTATACCATTTATTCTTTTGAATACTATCAGTGAAATCTTTGAAACATGTGTCGAAAGTAAAAGTATTTGATCTACACCTGCGTTAAACTCCATTTATATATATATATATATTATATATATATATATATGTATATATGTGTGTGTGTGTGTGTGTGATATATAGACAGACAGACAGATAGAAAGAACAGATAAGAGAAGTGAGGTGAAAGAGTAGATGTTTATTCCATTAGTTTACAGCTGTTTCATAATCTTGTTAATTATATAATATATATATATAATTATATAATATGTATATATATATGTGTGTGTGTGTGTGTATAAATGAATATATGTGCATATGTATACTGACATATACAAGGGTGCTGAGATGGGAGCCAGTAGACTAACCCTCTGAATGATTCATGGTAGTTGAAAATATCAGCTCTACTTCAGTGATACACTGAGTAAGCTGACTCTATATATCTACTTGAAGTACCCTATATATATATATATATATATATATATATATATATATGCGCATGCACGTGTGTATGTGTGATTATATATGTATATGTCTATATGGTTTATATATGTATATAAAGTTAATTATATCACTGTTGAATCTATTGTTACCAAGAAATTTGCAAGGAAGCCAAATTGTTACTGATTTCTTGACGAAGAACATGGGTGATTTCAAAAATTGTTGATGCTGGTTGACTTTACTTATTTGAATTGAAATTCTTCAGTGAAGGTGAAACATCACAAAAGCAATGCCAAAATTCTTTGTTGGTGCCAAACAAAGAACAATTTATATTCAGAGGAAAGTGTATACATTTTATTCAATGAGAAAGTGGTTAATTCTCAGAGGGAATTTTTATTATAAATTTATTTATTTATTTGCCTTGATTTTTTTTTTCTACTTTGTATGGTTTAGTGTAGACATCGTTCCAGGGAAATAGTAAATAATTAATGCCAATAGTCTGAGTAGATGGAAACACATTGAAGTGAGTTTTAAAAAGTGAAGTAGAAATAAGAAACACGCAAAATGATTTAATATTCAGCCTTAAAGTAATACCTTAAACTTTAAAATTCTTGAGGAGAGGTTTTAGTTTTTTCATTGTTTTTTTCTTTCTCTTGGTTGATTTTTTTTGTCTCTTTTGTTAATAATTTTATTGTTTTATTGTGTGAGGAGATCCAGTCTTCAAACCTGACTCTGCCGCTTTTGTAGGAATTGAGGATGGTTAGTAATATTTTGGTAGTTCCTTGGATAATAAGAACTAAAAAGGGTAAAATCTCCCTTCAGTCATGAATGACCATGAGATGCACCTTGGAAGTCCCCCTCTGAGGCACAAGTCCAGGCAAGGTTGTTTATGGAAGACCAGCAGTCACTAATGCATGCCAGCCCTACCTCTCCATGCCACCAATGTTATTCAAGGGAAAGGCAAAGGCTGATACAGTTTGGTTGCAGTGACTTTGCAACTCATTTCTACAGTGAATGAAGCAATGTGATATAAAGTGTCTTGCTGAAGAACACAACACAGAGTCCAGTCCAAGAATTGAACTCACAATCTCATGATTGTGAGCTTAAGACTCTAACCACTGAGCCATGTGCTTTCACTAGTAAGAACTAGTCACTGACAAAATAGAATACTACTGGCTTATGTTAGGAGCAGTGGTTTTATCTGTTTAACAGTAAATGGTTGGCCATTTAATTGGTAGATATTAGATATGCTCACCTACTAGTTAAACTGATTCATGAGTTATCCCAAGTCACAAATCTCTTCTGTCACATGATCTTATGAGAGAGAGAGAGAGAGAATAGAATGAAAGAGGGAGAAAGAAAAAGAGAAAATTTGTAGCTGATATTTGGAAAATAAGTTAACACAATATGCTTACATAAAAATTATGAGATGTTTTAATCTAAATATTAATAATTACAAACAAGTCTTTGTGTACCATGAAACCAGGGTTAGTGGTCTCTGGTGGGTTGCTGTTATATGTATACTACAAAAATAATTACTAGACTGACTAAATTTTCATTCCAGATTTCATTGAATACTGTGGAAATTATGATGTTTTCTTAATTACAAGACTGTAGAATCAAATGATGGTCCTTATCACAAATGGGATATAACATAAGATAAAGGTTGATATTACAGCAATTGTTGTTGTTATTAATGTTGTTGTGGAGGTGCAATGGCCCAGTGGTTAGGGCTGCCGACTTGCGGTCGGAGGATTGTGATTTCGATTCCCAGACTGGGCGTTGTGTGTGTTTATTGAGCAAAAAACCTAAAGCTCCACGAGGCTTCGGCAGGGGGGGTGGTTACCCCTGTTATACTCTTTTGCCCCCACTTTCTCTCACTCTTACTTCCTGTTTCTTGAGGAACGCTGCGATGGATTGGCGTCTCGTCCAACTGGGGGGAACACATATGCCACAGAAACCAGGAACCCGGGCCCATGCGCCTGGCTAGGCTTGAAAAGGGCACATAAAAAAAAGAAAGTGTTGTTGCTCAATCTAAGGTCAGCATTGAGATAAAGCACAGCTATGATGGAAAGTTGCTTTTAATAATAGGTTGTCTCTGAGTCTCAGTGAGTGTTAAAAAACAAAACGGAGAAAAGCTCTTTTAAGTTTTAATTTATTGAAAAGACATTTTAGTTTTTTGAATTATTAGAACTCTCTCTCTCTCTCTCTCTCTCTCTCCACCTCTCTCTCTTCCCCCCTCTCACACACACAATGTTTACAAGTACAGTTAGAATCTTATGTACTTTGAAATAGGTACATGTGTGTTTTCGTATGCATTCATACACAAGTATGGAAGTCTACAATTTATTGTAATCTTTATATTTGCTTAAAAAGTGCTTTATTTAAAACATTTCAATAAATCTTGAGATATTTTCTAAAACTGAACTTTACACTCAGATCTATAAATATAAAAGTTCCACTTTACAATGCAAAATAATGTCAGAATAAATTTATAACCAAATATTTTTGGCAACCATCACGTGAAGTGGCTTTGAGCTTCTTTAGAACAAAAGACATTATATTCTCCAGTTTGCAATTTGATTCTTTGAATATTTTATTCGGCATAACAGTTATGATGAATAAGTAGTTCAAATTTTGAATTAGAAAGCCTAGATATTCTAAACCCTGGTTACTGCATGGCTTTGTGTTATGATATTAGAAATTGTTCCACAGAGTTGATTCTGCTTTAATTTTTTTAGTTTCATAAAGAAATCGGGTTATTTCTCTGTGAACATCTTTTTAAACTTTCAACTCAAAGATCAGTATTACATGGGAAAAGTGGCATATCTTTCTGAGATATCCACTTATTTGAATAAGGTTAATCTCAGAATTCAGGGTACTGCTAATATAATACATTTTAAAGTAAAAGGAATGCACTTAAGTGTAAACTAAAACTCTGGGGTGACTATATATTACTAAGGATGATGTTTTGAAAATTTAGTTGGGTTTTTTTTGGTGTTGTTTTGTTATTTCTTGTCATAAAATTCCCCTACATCAAGGTAGAAAAGATTCAATTTTGCAACATTTCAATAACAGAAAATTTTTTTGATTTGAAAATTGAAAGCCAGCTTTGGGAAGAAAACCCATTTGTAAACTTGTTAAACTTAAGCAATCCTTTATAGGAAGAAAAGAACATCAAAATAGACAATGCAATAGATTTCACCTTAAAAATCAAAATTCCAAGAGGTTGAATTGACAAAATTTCCTATTGCATTATTAATGGAGTATCCTACTCTAAGCACAAAGGTTTTGGAACTGTTCATACCATTTCCAACTTCATATTCAAGTGAAAGAGTTTTCTTTCGCTGTAATAGAAATAAACTGAATATGGAAACTGACTAACCATTATGAATAACAGCCATAATTCCAACCAAATATTAAGGGTCTCCCTGAAGAAGAATAGGCTCAGCCAAGTCACTGTCTTTTAATGTCTTAGTTATGGAGTTGAATTCTTCAAATCACAACAACAGAAAAATGTAACTAAATTATGATAATGCAGTGTGTTTTTATTTTTTTTTTATGATTGTTTGTAGCATTTTCTTTTTCAAATAACTTTAGGGTCTAAGAGTTTTCTTCTGAATGGGTTAGGGTTTCTAAACAAGGCACTATTTCCCCTTGGCCAGACATGGAAGACCGGAAATGACAGTGACATTTGTTTACCCACCTCTCTCTCTCTTCTCTCTCTCTCTCTCATGTATCTCCCCTACTGACCTGTTTTTGTCTGTCTGTCACACTCTAACTTTTCCTCATCTAGAACAAGACCAGCTCCCCCAATGCCCCGCTCTCCTCCCAAACAATCTTTGTCTTGCAAGTTACTTGGTGACCCTACCAACGCTGGTGTCATGTAAAAAGTATCCAATCCACACTGTAAAATGGTTGGCATTTGGAAGGGCATCCAGCTGTAAAAACCATGCTAAAACTGACCTCACCTGTGCTGGTGCCATATAGAAATCACTCTGTTAACTCTGCCGGCTGGTTGGTCTTCGGAAGGACATCCAGCCGTAAAAACCATGCTAAAAACAGACACTGAAGTCTGGTGCAGTCTTCTGTCAAACAATTCAACCCATGCCAGCTTGGAAAGTGGACGTTAAATGATGATGATGATGATGTAATGCCAAGACAGAGGTACACACACAAACACACACACACATACATACATACAGGATGGACTTCTTTCAGTTTTACTCTACCAAATCCACTTCCAAGACTTTAGTTTTTGGTTCTATTTCTACTGTTTGTCTTGCCAGACCTATTACACACACACACACACACACACACACAAACACACAAAGACATCTTACAGTGTATTACAATCAAATGAATAATATCTATCATCTGTTATTATTCATTTGATTATATGTGTGTTTGTATGTATGTATATATATATGTGTATGTATATCTATGTATGTGTGTGTATATATATATATATATATAGAGAGAGAGAGAGACAGACAGACAGACAGACAGACAGACAGAGATGCAATGGGCTTTTCAATTTTGTCTGCCTCATTCACTCCAAGCGCCTTGGTTTGTTGCGATGTATAGTAAAAGACATTTGCCCAAGGTGTCTCACTGGGGAACTGAACCTGAAGCCACATGGCTACAAAGTGAACCTCTTCAACTCACAGCCATGCTGAAAAAGAAGCTAATCAATCCTTCACTATATTCTTGAATGCGAGAGTGGCATCTACATTTTATATCTGAGAGTTTGTATCCCGTATTCTTTGTTAGTTCCATTTGTAGATTCCTGGAATCTTTGAAATATATTGATAGCTGAGTGCACAAAGAACCATCAATGATGGCAGTTATTATTTTCCTGTTATTTCCAGATGGCAGTTTTCCTATTTTTGCTTCAACTGCAAAAATCTAGCTGCCATTCCTACCATGACAGAATACATTATACAAAATATTATATGTTTGAATGCCATAGACTGGTGAAAAGCAGTGAGTGAATCAAGCCTTTGAGTCAATACACAATTGATTATCATTGGATATCACATGTTTGAGCTTCCCCATCATACAATATCCAGTGATAATCCTAATCCATCATCTGGAGATAGAGATGGACTTCAAGTTGATTTGCTCTTTCACCCACAATATGAAGACAAAATCTTCAGTTATGACCTGTTAATACTTTAAGAGTTTTGGAACAATTTCCTTCATTTTATGTTTGATATATTTTCTTTTTTTTTTTCTTCTTCTTCTTTCTGCTGGCACTCTCATCTTGGTAACCATATTTCTGTTCTCTAGTGATTCCCGCTATTATCTCTATTAGGTTGTAGGCAGACTACTTCGTCTCATGTTGCTCTTTTGTTCAATGTCATCATGCCATCCGTACAACCACATCCTTTAGTAGCGCCAGCTTTAAGTCTTCACAATCATTAGATGTCACTCAGCATCAACATTAGATGGATTAAATAATCAGCTAACATTTTATGTGTTCTATATTAATCTTGTTAAATTCTTAAATATCTCAAGTGGCTTATTTCCAAGTGAGTCAGAAACATGAAAAGGAAAACGGCAAAGACAGTGATGACAATGACAACGATGATGATGATGACTGTTGTTATCATCATCATCATCATCATCATCATCATGTTGGGTGACACAGATTTATTATCTTAGAATAACAATGAATTAATAGATCAGTGGAGTAGTGGACTAATATGTATTAGAGTATTTGCTTTTGCTTTCCATATTCTGAGTTCTAATTTTACCATTAGTGATTTTACTATTCATTCCTCCTTGGTCAGAAAATACAAAAATCAGGTGAAGACTGAAATCACTGTTTCTCTCTACCAAACTATTCAAGGTGTTTACGCTATATTTGACATTTTGCTTAAAAGTACGAGAAAACACAATATCCCATTCAAAAATAGAAGTATTTTAAGAAATCAATAAATATCAAGTAAGTTGGGGCTGGGAAATAACAGGTCACAAAATGTCGCTACCCTGACGGCCCCAGAACAGGCATTCCATACTGTGTCCCTGGGAAGATGCTCAAACGCTTCCTTGTTCTTGGCCACCAGCTCACCCTTGATGTTGCAGGCAGAGCAGTTGGTGTCTTTCTCAACTGCACTCCACACAGTAATCCATAGGATTACAACCAAGGGAATTAGGAGACCAAGAAATTGGGGTTGATAATATCATAGAAATTCTCCAAAAACCCCTTCTGACTCTTTCCATGACATATGGCAAGGAGCTAAATCCTGCTGCTTTCCAACAGCAACTCTCCCAGGCTAGGGATTGAATTGATCACAGTCTCCAGCAGCTTCACATAGCCATCTGAATTGAACCTAAGATCCATGACGTCACCCTCGCAGGAGACACACCCAAAGACCATCACACTTCTGGGGAAGCTTGGTTTCTATGATGTCCATGATGTCTTACAAACTCTGAAGTGTTCACAGAGCATTGGGCAGCAGTCGTGAAGTCAGCATTTTGATGCCCAGTGCAAATCATCGTGACACAGGTAACTCTTTTCTCATATACAGGTGGCTTAAGGCAGTGAGCTGGATGAATTATTACCATGTTGGACAAAATAATTAGTAGCAGTTCTTCCAAATTTGTTTTCAAATACTACATGGGTTTAGTTTGACTTTCATCCTTTCAGGGTCAATAAAATAAGCACCAGTTGAGTCCTAGGGTGAATGCAATTGACTCAATCATTCCTTCAAAATTCCTTGTGCCACATTTGCAAGTGACCCACTATGCTTGAGGAGACCTATTGAGTCAAGTATGTCAACATCAAAATAAAAATAAAAATCAAATGGAAATTGTAGTTATGATACCCGTGCCGGTGGCACATAAAAAGCACCAACCGATTGTGGCCATTTACCAGCCTCCTCTGGCCCCTGTGCCGGTGGCACATAAAAAGCACCCACTACACTCACAGAGTGGTTGGCGTTAGGAAGGGCATCCAGCTGTAGAAACACTGCAAGATCAGACTGGAGCCTGGTGCAGTCTCCTGGCCTCCCAGACCCCGGTCAAATCGTCCAACCCATGCTAGCATGGAAAGCGGACGTTAAACGATGATGACGATGATGATGATGTGATGATGGGGGGGGGGTGATGATGATGGCTTCCACTCCACCATGTCAGCTAGCTTTTCCTCAACTCCAACTTTAATCTTTATACTCTTCAACGTCATTGATTGTTCACCAATACATGAAAAAAATATACATAAAAATTCATCAAAATTAGCCAGAACACTCTGTAAATATTGGTTTTAAACTATAGATATTGGTGTGAGAAATTTATTAATAAAGAAGTGTTACTTCAGAATATGGTTTTAGATTCTTGTTTAAACTGGAAGAATATTGAGGTTATGATGAAGTAGAATGGAGAATGTGATTGACAGAAAGTAATTTAACATTTTGAAGCAAAGAGTCTGCAAACGATTCTAGGTTGTCTGAAACTGAAATTCGTGAATTGTTGTAGAAAAATGATTACAGAAATATATCTGCTGCATCTAGTGGAATATTGTTGTGGAAGCAATAAGAAATACTAGATTTTACCATCCACAAGACAATAGTCTTGGAATATTAAAGACTGGTGAGTATTGACTGAGAAAAACAATAAAAGCTGATGTATTATTGACACTGATTCCTTGCTGTGTCTTGGCACCATACTACGGTTACATTGTTATATTGGCATACCTAGGCACCACAGTATTGGTATATTGGTATAGCAAGATATTACACTATTGCTTATACCTAGATATTAATATCGGTTTCAAATTTTGGTACAAGGCAGTAATTTCAGAGAGTGGGCTAAGTCGATTACATTCACCCCAGTGTAAAACTGGTGCTTATTTTATTGACCCCAAAAGAACGAAAGAGAAAGTCAACCCCAATGCTATTTGAACTCAAAACATAAAGTTGAGAGAAAATGCCACTAAGCATTTTTTCTGGTGCAAGCTTGCCACTTTAAACCTAGTTATTGATAGTGGTTTCAGATTTTGGCCAGCAATTCTGAGGAGGTGGGTATGTCGATTACATCAACCTTAGTGCTCAACGGGTACTTATTTTATCAACCCCAGAAGGATAAAAGTCAAAGTTGACCTTAGTGGAATTTGAACTCAGAATGTAAAGACAGACGGAATACCACTAAGCATTTTGCCCAGTGTGTTAATGATTCTGCCAGCTCATTGCCTTATACCTAGATGTTAATAATGATTTCAAATTTTGGCACAAGGCCAGCAATTTCAGGGGAGGTTAATAGTCGATTGCCTCAACCCCAGTGTTCAACTGATACTTATTTTAACTACCCCAAAAGGATAAAAGGCAAAGTCAACCTCAGTGGAATTTGAACTCAGAACATAAAGTTGGAAGAAATGCCACTAAACACTTTGCCCAGCATGTTAACGATTCTGCCAGCTCACCACCTTATACTTAGATATTAATATTGCCAACAGAAAACAGAAGAATTCTGTCTACTTATCATATCTCCAGAACATACCAAAAACACTTAACTACTACTGGCTCAGTCAACTGAGCTGCAAATTAAGTACCACCCCTCCTATCAAATTAGAAATGCTAATGTCACAGCCCACCAGTACTCAGTTCTATTGTCCCTATTCAGGTTCTCTTCATAGAATAAATACATAACCCCCAAAATTAAACTCACTACACAACCCCTGACTTTTGAGCTGACAGTTCCTCCTTCTCCTTATAACCTCTAATATTAAACTCATCACTAAGGTGGCCAGCAGGCAGAATCGTTAGCACACAGGGCAAAATGCTTAGCAGCATTTTATCCATGTTGATGTTCTAAGTTCAAATTTCA
Source organism: Octopus sinensis (assembly GCF_006345805.1). Classification (NCBI taxonomy): domain Eukaryota; kingdom Metazoa; phylum Mollusca; class Cephalopoda; order Octopoda; family Octopodidae; genus Octopus; species Octopus sinensis. The sequence goes on along the minus strand of NC_043005.1, from coordinate 99,673,768 downwards.
CTGAGGTCAACATTGCCTTTCATCCTTTTGGGGTCAATGTAATCGATTTACCCACTCCTCCAAAATTGCTGGCCTTGCACCAAAATATGAAACAAATTATAGGCGCAGGAGTGGTTGTGTGGTAAGTGGGAATAGGCACAGGAGTGGCTGTGTGGTAAGTTGCTATAGGCACAAATGTAACTGTGTAGTAAGTAGTTATAGGTGCAGGTATGGCTGTGTGGTAAGTAGCAATAAGCATAGGAGTGGCTGTGTTGTAAGCAAAAATAGGCACAGGAGTGACTGTGTTGTAAACAGAAATAGGCACATACTACATGTGTAATTCTACTTTAAATGATAGTTTTAAAGTTGTCTTCCTTTCCCGCTGAGATAAAAATGAACCTCCTGAGTTAATGCTTTCATTTCCTCATTAGGAACAGAATTTCAGTTAGTTACAATTAATTTAATTATTAGATGTTGCAAAGAGGGAGCAAGGTCTATTCAAATATAAGGGAACACAAAATGGTCCTACTACTACTACTACTACTACTAGCAGCAGCAGTAGTAGTAGGATGTCTCTTGTTTATGGTGTTTTGAAGAGCACTATTTCTATAAGTCAGTCATTGACATTATCATCATCATCAACATTGTCATCATTTTATGTCTGCTTTCCTGGCTGGCATGAGTTAGATGGTTCACCAATCTTGAGTGATGGCATATTTTGGAATATTCATTTCGATGTGTCAGGGGACTACATCTCACTCACGATTCTCTCAGCTACCACATCTTCTTTCACTCAATCTCTCTCACACACACACACACACTCTCCCTCCGTTGCTCTCTCTCACTTCCTCTTCCCCTCTCTTTTTCTCTCTCTTACTTTCTCTCACCCCCCCCCTTACTCTCCCCTTCATGCACATCTCTCAACAGTGAGATACCATCACAGCCCTATTACATCAGTGCAACGCGTCAAATTTAAATAACTTCAACATTTACATTGCTTCTTTTTTATTATCTAAACACTTTGTCCCTTTGGTTTTATAGCAATTTAGCAGAGAGATGCTAAACTATCTCTGTATGCCAATCTTTTTTTTCTTAATGTAAATAATTAAAAACTTATTGAATGAAAGCAAAAATCAATGGCTACAAATCACTTTAAAGTATATCTCAAATACAAATCAATCCCGTATGAAATTAATCTTCACAAATGTTTGGCTCTTTTCCACCAATTATCTTCATCTTAAGCAGTTGGCAATGTTGTTTTAGAATGAGTTAATGTTGTTGCTGTTGTTATTGTTGTGGTTGTTGTTGTTTTTGTTATTACTGCTGTATTAGCAGTTCTTGCAATAGTCGTTACAGTTGTGGTAATAGTTGTATATACTATATATATAATTATATATACATACATATATATTATGTGTATATATATTTAATGTACATATATAATGTGTGTGTGTATATATATATACATATATGTATATAAATATATATGTATATATATATATTTAATGAACATATATAATGTGTGTGTGTGTATATATAAACATATATGTATATAAATATATATATATATATATATACGCATATATATATTATGTAAATATATATTTAATGTACATCTATAATGTGTGTGTGTATATATATATACATATATGTATATGAATATATATGTATGTATAAATATTTATATATATATACCCACACACACATATATATTAGCATGGAAAGCGGAAGTTAAACGATGATGATGATGATATATATATATAATGTACATATATGTATATATATATATATATAATGTACATGTGTGTGTGTGTGTGTGTGTGTTATATAAGTGAGAGAGTGAAGTTATTTTATATCAAATTTAGTTCATTTTCCTATATATTTTAATTTAATTCCATTTTAGTGGTATGGGTATGGATGTTCTGTATTGATTCCTGTAATGATAACAGCATGAGCTACACTCTGCTACCTAATTAATGTGAAGGCATATCCCCACCTTTCCCACTGGCCACACCACATGCACACACACACACACATACACACACCATACTGGTACCCACATCATACCCACTTGACAGCTATTTTGCAACACATTCACTTCAATGTGAGTATTTTACTTTAATGATTGTGTCACGTTGCATGGTTTGTAGTGGGTCAGATATAACAGACCAGTGTTGTTGTTACTGTCTAACATTCTACCAACATTCTACCAATTCTACCATATGCATCTCAGTATTCTACCAATATTCTCAGTATTCTTATTTCTTTACTACCCACAAGGGGCCACACACGGAGGGGACAAACAAGGACAGACAAACGGAGTAAGTTGATTACATCGACCCTAGTGCGTAACTGGTACTTATTTAATCGACCCCGAAAGGATGAAAGGCAAAGTCGACCACCGCGGAATTTGAACTCAGAACGTAAAGGCAGACGAAATACCTCTAAGAATTCCGCCCAGTATGCTAACAATTCTGCCAGCTCACTGCCTTCTTACCACACACACATGGTAAAAATTAAGTAATTGCCTAATATATACACACACATATATACACACACACATATATACACACAACAAGTTTCTTTCAGTTTCCACCAACCAAATACAAACGGATTAAGTCGATTACATCGACCCCAGTGCATTACTGGTACTTATTTAATCGACCCCGAAAGGATGAAAGGCAAAGTTGACCTTGGCGGAATTTGATCTCAGAACGTAATGGCAGACGAAATACTGCAAAGCATTTCGCCCGGTGTGCTAACATTTCTGCCAGCTCACTGCCAATATTCTCAGTATTCTACCTAGTTTATCTCTGCAGTTGGTCCATCATTCTACCAATTCTTATAACTATTATCTACCTGCTTCTGAAAATGGTTTAACATTCTGCCAATTCTATCATATACTTCTCTCTGAAATTGGTCCAGTATTCTACCACTTTTGCCATCTAGTCTATTTCTGCAGTTGATCCATCATTCTACTAACTCTTCTATCTATTATCTACCTCTTTCTGAAAATGGCTTAACATTCTACCAATTCTTCCATATACTTTTCTTTGAAATTGATCCAGTGTTCTACCAATTTTGCCTCCTAGTCTATCTCTGCAGTTTGTCCTTCATTCTACTAATCCTTCTATCTGTTATCTACCTCCTTATGAAAATGGTTTAAGATTCTACTAATTCTAATTCTACCATATATTTACCTCTGAAAATGGTCCAACATACCACTAATTCTACCAGTTGTACCATCTATTAACCTCTAGAAAATAGCCAAACTCTCTACTAATTCTACCATCGACTTCACTCAGCAGTTAGTGCAGTATTCTACATGTTCTACCATCCACCACCTCTATAATCCATGAGGATAATATCCATGACAATGCATTATTACACTGTCAAAATTAGCACTGGCACCATCAAGCTGTCATTTTATGCAACAGATTGCACACAGATTTGATAAAGCAATGGCTAATTAAAAACATCATTAGAGAATAGATGTCATTATATTTTTCTGAAGTGCCTACTAACAATGGAAATTTTTTGTTTGTTTCCATAGAAATACATGATGCCAGACACATAAACCACACTCATATATGAATGTGATTATCATAGTGATGATGATGATGATGATGATTGAATCTTGCCTTAGATTTTTGTCTGCTGTTAAACTATTATGAGACCATCTTAAGAAAACACGTCATTTACAAAAAAACGGCAATAGCATTGTTTCTATTTTATTTAGTTTGGTAATATTTTTCTACATTTAAAAAAAATATTTTGCTTCTTTTTTATCACCATTAATTTATACATTTTTGTTTTATTTAACAATTTATATTTTAAGTATGAAGATTGAATGTAAGAAATATCTAATTTTTTACAAAAATTATTTTATCCCAATTTAAACTGAATCTAGTATAGAATTAAAAATAAATTACAGAGATATAAATACAAATATTGCTGTAGTGTGAAACTTAAGATGAGTTATAAATTTTCAGTTTCAGTTAACCATATACTCTATAGTGTGTACTGAGTACTCCTTTGTCTATTTGTTCAGCACACATCAGCATATGAATGTACAAGGGGGTACTGAAAAGTTCCTGATTGTAAGGGTATCATGAAAGGCCTAGTTTTGAGTTCTTTTACGGGGCTGAGAAAAACTAAAGGACTGTTACAATAAGTGTGTGAATCTGAGAGGAGGGGAACATGTTGAATAAAATCATAATTAACTGATCCTCCTGTATTTTCGTTTACCTAAAACCTGGAATTTTTCAGTGCTCCTTCCTATAAAATTACAAAGCAAACTTCTAGACCACACAGCCATTAGCATATATTAAAGAAATGCTATACGTATATAAACATATATATGTGCTCACTCAGTTTTTTGTCACGTAAATTCCATCAAGATTTGCTCAGCCTGGGGTTGTAGTAGAAAACACTTGTTCCAGTTGTATGCAATAGGACTGAACCCAAAATCATGTGCCTGGAAAGCAAACTTCTTAATTACACAGGTATGTACATAAATACAAGCGTACAAACATACACATACATACATGCATACATACACGCACACATACATATATATATAAGAAAAAATGGGATTAAAAAATCCTGGCAAATATCAATTAAGCACTCAGTATAAAGGAATACTGTTAAATTTTCAACAAGTAGACATCAGTAAGGCATGATCGGAAATAAATATATGATTTTCTTCATACATATTATTGTTATATATATATCTTATATATATATCTTATATAAAATCCGTTCTGTCTGTCTGTCTGTATGTGTGTAGCTTCTAGGATCTCGGACATCCCCCATCCGATTGTGCTCAAATTTGATATGTAGATACCGACGGTATCAGGGTGTGTATAAGTCTTGAAAAAATTACAAAAATCGATTCCAGGTGAGAATGCGATCAATAAAGCCGTGGGAAATCGTTTTTCTTTGGAATAGAAAAAAAAAGTCTATCGTTATTTCTTCTTTTGCTGGTGTCCCAAATTTAGGTTAAATCAGTGTTTCTCAAAGGGGAGGCCTATGGGACGGTCGGACAAGTTCTTTTGAGAAAATTCGGTTTAAATGTTTGACAACTCAGCACTGTCCATTGGAGGGGGGGGCGTTTTGCTCGTAATATATATGTATATATATATACACATATATATACATTTAAATACTCATATATACATTTATATATATATACATATATATATACATATATATATATATATATATATATATAAATATACATATATATATACATTTATATATATATATATATACACATTTATATATATATATATATAGTTCATATATATATGTATACATACATACATACATACATACATATAATACATATAAATATGTGTGTGTTTGTATATATATATCTTAGATCCTGGTGGGATATTTCTAGAGAAGCACTCAACACAAATACTGGGTTATCAATACTTTTGGCTTCTAGAGCAATGCCAAAATTCTTCAATTATAGAAAATCCTAGTTTTACATTAGTAAGACCTTTGTATTGGTTTGATAAAGAGTAAATTATAATCTAAATAATAAGATAGAGAAATTCTTTAACACATCTCTGATGATTCCTTACAATTGCTTCTGTATCAGCTCTGCTTGCAACACCAGTTTATGCAAAAATTCATAGTAGAAAGATATGTAATGTTTGTAGTTTCAGACATTAGCATGGCACTTCGTCAGACTTGCATCAAGCTAAAATATATTACATGATAGTTCTGAGCGTTGCTGTTGTACAAACAGTCTTATTCATTTCCAATATTCTGTGAAAAAATGTCATGGGAAACTACAAACTTGCTTGGAAACAGATAAAGGTTGACAACAGAAAGAGTATCCAGCCGTTGAAAATCTGCCTCAACAAACGCAGTCCAACCTATGCAGGCTTAGAAAAATGGACGTTAAAACGATGATGATGATGATGATGATTGTGCGTGTGTGTGTGTTATACAAAGAATGACATATAACTAATGTTTAGACCTCCATATGTTCCATTATAGATCCATTAGTGAAGAGAGGTAGAATTATTTTTTGAAATCTTTTGCTGCTGTTTTCCGTCAATGTTTTAAATGCAGAATACATATATATTAACAAGAATGGAAATAAGTTTTTTGTGCTTACTCAAGGCATTCTTGTACATCTTTCATTATAAAAAATACCTTCTATACAAGGTATTACCCAATAATCAGATTGCACCATTAGACCATCAGAAATTATATACAAAATGAAAAATTAACCTTATGTTCAACAGATACATCATTTTCACAGAATCTGCAGAAGTCAGATTCTGTAGAAACAATGAGTCTGTGAAACTAATATAAAGTCAATTAAGGCTAAGTTTTCATTTGTTATACAATTTCTGATGAATTGATGGTGCAATCTGATTGTAATGTAATACCTTGAGTAACAGACATTTTCATTAATGAAATATGCGTAAGAATGTATTTGATAAATTCCAGTCTTCTCTCTCTCTCTCTCTCTCTATCTATCTATCTATCTAGCTAGCTAGCTAGCTAGCTGTCTATCAATCTATCTATCTATTTATCTCTCTTTGTATGTATGATGTATGTGTGTGTATGTATGTATGTATGTATACATACACACACACACACTTACTCAAACTCACAAACACATACATATTCAGATAGACAGACAGATAGAAAAAGTGCAGAAAAAACATAAATTTCACAAATAGCTCATAATTTAATTAAATTCAACAGCTGTTTCATTAGCAGTAAACATCATTAATTCCATAGATATATAATTAAGATATTTAATTAATTAAATGATTGTAGATTAAATTAATTTTGTTTATCCCCATTCAGCCAGCATATTATGAGTGTTAATCAGAATCCATTATTGAAATAGATTCTGAATAATGTAACCAGTAATATTCTCAATAATTGGAGATAAACATCATTTTCACTTTATTTAATTAAAATTAATTTAATTTGATTAAATACATATCTTAATTAAGTAATTATGGAATTAATGATGCTCATTGCTAATGAAACAGCTATTGAGTGTAATTAAATTATGAGATATTTATGAAACTTCTGCTTTTCATTCTGCTTTTTAATTGAAATATGCTACTCTAAACGATCATTTTACCTGAGTATCTATTTACCTGTTAGGCTTTCCTCCACCTGGATTTACTACAATGGTATGACATATTGGAGTTTAATGACCTATTGTTTGAACCCTAATTATCATGCATATATTTTTTGATGTTTATAAACCACTTCTCTCTCCCTACCCCCTCTCTCTCTCTTTCTATATATATATATATATCATTCGTTGTTTAACGTCCGCTTTCCATGCTAGCATGGGTTGGACGATTTGACTGAGGGCTGGTGAACCAGATGGCTGCACCAGGCTCCAATCTTGATCTGGCAGAGTTTCTACAGCTGGAAGATGCCTTTCCTAATGCCAACCACTTAGAGAGTGTAGTGGGTGCTTTTTACATGCCACAGGCACGGGGGCCAGTCAGGCGGTACTGGCAACGACCTTGCTCGAATATTTTACACATGCCACCAGCGTGGATGCCAGTAAGGCGATGCTGGTAATGATCATGCTAGAATGGTGTTTTAAACGTGCGACCGGCATGGAGGCCAGATAGCCACTCTGGCAACAATCACGCTCGGATGGTGCTCTTAATACTCTACTAGCACGGGGCTCGAGTGCCAGTAGTATGACGCTGGTAATGATCACGCTCGAACGGTGCCTTCTAAGTGCCACTGGCACAGAAGCCGGCTAGCCACTCTGTCATATATATTTATAAATAAGGATAAGATCGATATTTAAATATCAATTTCATTAAGTGGCCACCATGAGAATGAAAACCTTACAAAGGTAATAATTATTTAAAATTATAAATTAGGGTACCTGAGAGATACCACTATACTGAAATAGCAGTCAAAACCTGACCCTAAAGCCACATTAAATGTTCATATAGCACTAGGAGAGTAGACAGAGATACAAAATAAACTAGCAAATGTCTACTCTCCTAGTGCTATATGAACATCTAATGTGGCTTTAGGGTCATGTTTTGACTGCTATTTCAGTATAGTGGTACCTCTCAGGTACCCTATTTTATAATTTTACATATATATATATACTCTTTTACTTGTTTCAGTCTTGTGACTGTGGCCATGCTGGAGCACCACCTTTAGTTGAGCAAATTGACCCTGGGACTTATTCTTTGTAAGCCTAGTACTTATTCTATCGGTGTCTTTTGCCAAACCACTAAGTTACAGGGACATGAACACACCACCATCGGTTGTCAAGTGACAGTGGGGGGACAAACATATATACACACATACATACATACATATATATATATATATATATATACACACACACATATATATGATGGGATTCTTTCAGTTTCCGTCTACCAAATCCACTCACAAGGCTTTGATCAGCCCGAGGCTATAGTAGAAGACACTTGCCCAAGGTGCCACGCAGTGGGACTGAACCCAGAACCATGTAGTTGGTAAGCAAGCTACTTACTACACAGCCACTCCTACACCTATATGAAATATATATATATATCTGTATGAAATATGAAGAAAGAGAGAAGGTATATTTTATACACTCCTAATGTTGGATTTGCTGGATTTCAACTGCATCCAACTCTACATTAGATCCCTTTGTTTTGTTTTCGTTTATTCTGTGGTTTGTAGCCTGATCCATTTAAGGAGCTTTTCTATGAGTACCACAAAACTTGCTAAACCATGGGTAAGATGGTTTGACTGGAGCTGGTAAGCCAGAGAGCTGCACAAGGCTCCAGTCTGTTTCAGCTTAGTTTTTATAGCTGGATGCCCTCCACAATGCCCACCACTCCACAGAGTATACTGGGTATTTTTTATGCGTCACCAGCATGGGTACCTTTTATGTGTCACCTGCACAAGTGCTTTTTACATGTCATCAGCATGAGTATCTTTCATATGTCACAGGCATATCTATATTTACACATACACACACACACACACACACACACACACACACACACAGATATGAACACAGACACATAGCTTAACTTGAATGACATATGGAAAATATACCATGGCATCTGCATCAACCTGCTCAGACAATGTTCCCTGTTTACCAGAAGTTTCAGACTTGACATTCTGCCAGTATTCCAATATAGCTGGAATTGGTTAACTCCACATTAAAATCCAGTCAAATTAAAAACCGATTGGCCATTCTAAATAAAGATAGATTGTCAGCACAGAATTAGGCTGTTTACAAATGTCTTCTCACAAACGTTGCTATTTTAGTGGTTGTTTTGAATAGGTTTTTCCAATTTTTCAACCACAGAGCTCATGGCAGCTGAACACTTCTAGCAGACTTTGTTTACAACACAAAGACATAGATTATTTAAAACTGATGAGATACTGCAACTTATATATTACATTCTGATAAATATCAGCCGGAGATGGATAGAATGTATCCAGGGGATGACTTAAAATTAGTTGATGGTGATACTATTCAAGTGGTTGGTGATAATGATGCATAGCAACAAAATCACACACACTGATTGTTAATCAAGTGATGGTATTGGTGGTTGCAGTATTAGTATTAGATTCCTAGATTACCAATTCCAGATAATATACTCAATTTTTTGATGCTTTTATTTAGCAGTTTTCAGTCAATCTCTTTATTTTTGATGTGTTTGTGAGTTGATATATGTTCTGACTGAGGAGTTCAATTACTGACACTGGTTGTCTCCCCATACTTAGAACTGATGAGGTCGAAAATACACAGAATACATAGTCGTCATATATATGTGTGTGTGTGTGTATGCATACATATATATATATATATTGGCTCAATGGGTTCCTCACAAACTTTCCAGGTCATTCAAATAACTCTTTTGTCTTAATAACAGTCAATCACACAGTAATTCTCCTTTGTTTTAACAGTCATTTTCATAGCATTTCTTCTGATGGCTGGATAACTGAAGAGATGGGGGCGTGGATTTCCACCCGGACATCCAAAACTCAGAGTTTTATCATGGCTACCAAATAATTGTCTCATATTACATTTACAAATATATATATATATATATATATATATATATATACAAAATAAGAAAATATATATATATATATATATATTGTTGAGTGAATGTTAGGAAGGGCATCCAGCTGTAAAAATCCTGCAAAAACAGTCTCAGAAGTTTGGTGCAGTCTCAGACGTTTGGTGCCTGGTCAGCTCCTGTCAAACCATCCCACTCATGCCAGCATGGAAGGTGGACGTTAAACGATGGGGATGATTATGATATACATGATGATGTTATTTTATTGAAATAGGAATTCATCTAAGAATATATTTATTAAATCAAATTCTATTTTATCCTTGTGTGTGTACAGGTTATGCTCTGCCCCTCCAATGCCTTTTTTACATTATTATTATCATTATCATTATCATCATCATTATTGAGTGAGAGAGCAGTGCATGCCATCAAATTGACACTGGGGTAAAATATACGAAGCCCAGTATACCCATCATGATTACCGGTCTCATAAGGGTACACTAGGCATATGCACCACAACCATATGTGCACAACATGGTGATCTCATATCAAGATAAACAGCACATGACCTTGCAGGTGGAGCCCAGTCAGAATTTCCATCTGGTCAAGTAGCCCATCCCGCTCAAACGGTCCCTGAATAAGGATTGTTTAAAGATGTTGAACGAAACCCCCATGTTTCCAAAGGTGAATTATTCAAACCCCAAAGAATCCCTCTCAACACTGGCTTTATGATGCTCCCCCATTACTTCTGCTTGTGATCAGAGATGCACATATCGTCAGCCACTAAGGGACATGCTCAACTGGTTATGGTCAAACAACTGACAAGCAAATCTGGCATTGAGCTGAATATTTGCTGTAACCCATCTTTTATACTAAGACAAAACAATGTATATGATAACACTTCCAATCAGTTAAGGTCAGAAGCCATGAGAGCCACTGCCTGGCACTGTATCAGGGCATTTATTATTATTATTATTATTATTGTTATTATTATCATTATTATTATTATCATTATTATTATTATTATAATCATTGACATTATTGGGAAAAACACATTCAATCTCAGCTATGTAAGATCTCAGAATCTTTACATTGTTTTACCAAATTGGTATGTATCTGGTTACAGAATTTTTTTTGTCACTTACACAGAGAAATGAACCTGCTTATTTTTGGGGGCAGTTTCTCTATTTTGCATGATCTTCATCTTCCATAACATGCAAGCTATCAAATTTAAAATTTTGTTTTGTGAAATCGTCTGTATTTCTTGAAAAATAAACATGAATCCCTTTGGAGAAATAACATTCACTGGGAACAAATAACACACAAGGAGTGAAAGATTACTTAATTGAAACAAAGAGAGAGAGAAAACGCACACACACAAAGGTATGTGTCAATGTCTGCTATTAGAAATAGTTGTGTTGTTTCTATGACAATGACAGATTACATTAAAGAAAATTTGCTGTTGTCTGCTTTGAATCAATTTACCGATAAGGCAAAAAGACATAACCACAATGACAACATCAGTTAAACAGCGGCAAGAACAACAACACTGGAAAGAGTAACAAGACTAATGGGGTTAAGGCAACTTCAATGAAGAATACCCATTTCTTTATTACCCACGAGGGGCTAAAGAGAGAGAGGACAAACAAGGACAGGCAAGCAGATTAAGTCGATTATATCGACCCCAGTGCGTAACTGGTACTTATTTAATCGACCCCAAAAGGATGAAAGGCAAAGTCGACCTCAGCGGAATTTGAACTCAGAACGTAGAGACTGACGAAATACTGCAAAGCATTTCGCCCAGCGTGCTAACGTTTCTGCCAGCTCGCCGCCTTAAATGAAGAATACCCATGTCTGAAACCTTCTAAGTCAAGTACACATATTCATCCATTGGGGCAACAATAACCATTTAGTCATTCTAATGACTGGTGATTTGTGCGGTGACTTTGTATCAAGTGAAGAAGAGCTGCACATCACCAACCTCACTCTCTTGTCCATGACCATCTTCAATCCAGTGGCCCGACCAGGTCAATGTGACTGGGATGGAGATGAATGCAGGGGATGACCAAGATGTCATGCTTGCTTCATCTTGCTCTCCTCACCCCATAATGCATTGCCTCTCTGTTAAGCCATAAAGGTTTCTTCCACAAAGTCTGCTGGATTCAGTTTTCATATGCATAGGTAAGCAGGCCCTAATTCACAGAGTTACTCACCCAATGGCTACCCTCGTTTTACTTGGTTCATCAGTCAAAGTGGTTTACCAGAGTGTGGCTGCCATTGCATGCAAACATGTACTTGGAACCACAGGTGAGAGCTAGGTGTCAAATGGAGACCAAAATGAATGAACTGCCTCTAAGAGTACAATGTGTTCCCCCTTCAAAATTGTGGCCCTTCCTTGTTACCTGACACATCCCAGTCAAGTAACTACAAGCAACAACAATGCACCAGGGACACAGGTGTATCACCACCACAACAACAACAATGACTTTAGCCACTTCCACAACAGCATCACCAATAGCAACGTCATCACTGTGACAGCAATGCAAACAATAATCAATATTAAATATTGCAAAACTGTCTCAAACAACTCAGTTATACCAGAAGACAGTTACTTATTTCGAAGGACCTGTAATATTTGTAAAGGAAGATGGCTGATACATATTTTTGTTGGCTCTGATATACGAGTGTTAGGTAATGTTAACAGATGCATCAACAGGAAAGCTGTTCATGTTTCAAACTTAATGATAAATGTGCCGGAGAAGCATATAGAGTTATGAAAGTTGCTCCTCTTGTGGCAAGCATACTGGAATAAGAGATGAGTTTTGCCTCTCAATAAAAAGGCAAGGACTCTATCATTTTCTAAAGGCTGAGTGGTTTTGCTCATTCCTTCCTACATAGGGGAAAAACTGATGAAAGTGAAAGTGAAAAATGTTCCACCAGAAATAGGCATATGATGGTTGATAGTCAGTGCAATAGATGATGTAGGTGAGAAGATCATCCTATACAGAATTTCACCAGGTGAGCAAATGATTAGGTATTGATATGGAGATGACCATACAAACAGAACCAGATATCATCGAAAATTACCAAATCTTTTCATACTCCCAAATAGAACACAGTGACTTTGTTTTAGCTATGGTTCTGTAATTTTGTGCTAATAGAACAATATTGTATTTTTTCCATGTATTTTTATATTTGGTGGGGGGGGGGGGGTAAATAAAAATATGTACCTGTAATATACTGAGGTCTATTTAATTAGATATAACTCACTCTGACACAATGAAAATTGGTCATGTGCTTAGTCAAATAAAAAAAAATATATCTATTAGTTCTAACAGTTACAATGTATAAAGAGGACAACAAAGGAATATGCTTTTAGTCAAAGATTTCATAATAGAATTTTCCATTAATATTATCCTGAAAAGATTACATTTTTACTTCTTATTGTTTGAAAATTGTATTTTTTATATTTATTATTATTTTTTATTTTTTATCTTTTTTTTATGAAATCACTTCATGGTTTTAGAGAGTAAAAAATAATAATATAATATGAAATAATAAATAAATGCAAAATCTCAATTATCCAAAGCAAAATTAAAATTATGAGAAAACAAAGAGATTTTAATGTTTTAACAGAGTTGGGAAGATTGTCCTAGTGATAGTGTTTGTTGGTTGATCAGAAGATGTGATGGAAGCAGGGGTGTAGTTTTTACCAAGAGTTTCTCAGCTTTTGTTTTTTTTTTGTTTTTAGGTTTTGCTTTTCTTTTGTCTTTTTAAAACAATTGACTACGACTATGAAGAAGAGAAATTATTTTATATATATTTTCATAAAGTTATCTATTCTTCTGTGTTTCTCTCTGTTTGTGAATGGTTCTAAATTACCTGGGAAAAATTTCCAAATTATCAAAAATTAATAAATACATAAATGTTTTAATAATATATTATCGAATATAATAAAGGGGGAAAATGAGAAACAGAAAAGGAGAAAACATATAAAGAACTGAAAACTAAAATATTTAAATAAATTCTTAAAAAGAAACAAAAAGTATAATCTTTGTAGTTCATATTTTCTAGAATGGAGACTTAATGAAAAATATATTCATTTCTTTGAGAAATTGCTTCTAAACGTTTGATATTTAATGAAGGAAGTTAAATGGGAGTTAGCTACGGAAGTTCTATGATTGGAATATGAAGTACTACTTTATGTTGGATGAACTTTCTAAATGGACATTGCTAATACACACTGATGTCGATACATGCATAGACACACTGACTTTGAGCACACACATCAAGATACACTGCTTAGATTCATGCATGCACTGATGTGTATATTCACAGAAATGATAAAACTTTGATGAGAAATATTTCAACCTGATCTGATAAATTTTTGTGGTTAATGCTGCTGTCACTGTTGTTGTTCATAATAATAATAATAATAATAATAATAATAATAATAACCACCATTCTGTGTGATGAATGATTTATGTGTGTCTTCATATAAAGTAAATATTTACAGCTGCATGCATCTGCTATGGATGCATGTATTTGCATGAACAAATCTACGCACTAAAATCAGATGAACGATGAAGATATGGCAGTGAAACAAGTACACAGAACTACAAAATTTATGCTACTGAATATTTCTTAATGCTCCTGAATTCAAATCCTATTAAAGGCAACTACTGATCTCCTTTTCTGCTTCTCTTTATTCAATATAAATAAAATGCTGGAGATTGTAGGCCATGTGTAGGTCCAGAATGACAAGACAAGTAGAAATCCATATGTATATATGTATGCATGCATGTATGTATATATGTGTATGTGTATATCTAACACACACACACATATATATATATATATGTGTGTATATATATATATATATATATATATATATATATATACTTACATATAAGAGTATAAAGTATACGTACGCTGCTATATATATAAAATACAAAATGGGACAAGAATGCAAAACATCCAAATGGACGATACAAAAAATACAGATGTGTCATTCGAAGCCTTTAATCTTCAGTCAAGAACCAGATCGTCCTCAGCCGAAATTGTGAGGATGATCCAGTTCTTGACTGAAGATTAAAGGCTTCGAATGACACATCCGTGTTTTTTGTATCGTCTATTTGGATGTTTTGCATTCTTGTCCCATTTTGTATTTTATATATATATATATATATGTATATATATATATATATATTCGAATAGAGGTTAGAGTAGCCTCATTAAGGGATAAAAAATATCCAATGAATTACGAGTTCATTGTCTATTATTTTTTTTTTTTTGTGAATAGTAGTATTTGTAACTAAAAAGCTTAAGTAGAAATCTTGATTTATAAATATTCAAATTAAAATTCAGAAAATGGAGATGTAGCATTTATGTTATTTATTAACTGCAAAAATTCAACATATATATATTGATAAAAATGGTAAGACAACAAAAGAAAGAAAGAGACTTCAATATTATGTAAATAGAGGAATTTATCTGTAAATGTAATATGTGACAATTATTCGGTAGCCATGATAAAACTCCGAGTTTCATATGCCGAGGTGGAAATCCATGCCACCATCTCTTCAGTTATCCGTCCATCAGAAAAATGCATTTTTCTGATGGCTGGATAACTGAAGAAATGATGGTGTGGATTTCCACCTCGGCATATGAAATTCGGAGTTTTATCATGGCTACCGAATAATTGTCACATATTACATTTACATATATATACATAAATTTTAGATATTGGGTAAAAATTAAAATATAAATTTTTTACCAGCAGTCAACATGAGTAAAAATGTCTTGTAGACTGCAAATATTATTATATTATATGTGTGAATAAGTCTTATACACACACACACTTACACACATATATATATATATGATAAAGGTTACTGCTATAAGTTACAGTTGGATCTCCAAAGCATAAGTTATCGCTAACCATTAGAAAAATGAGGAAAATAGTGGTCCCTATTTCATCACTAGTGCTGTAGGATTTCTCCATAAAAATAATCATTTAATTGCTAATGATTGTTAATTATAATGGAGTAAGATCTAGAATTCAAGAAAACCTGTAATAGTTTCTGTTGGTAATAATTAGTTTAGTTCAAATATGAGTTTAATAAGTTTACTTGCCTTGTGAAATGTAAAATCCATAGTTATTCCTTCCAACAGCAGATGTACCGGTTCTGCTGTTTTGTCATGCGTATTGTTTTACGAACTGGTGAGGAGTAGTTTGTCATCCATTTAGTGTTAGATAAACAAAGCGGGACCATTTTTTTAGTTTTACTGCTGTCATATATGTTATTTTACTCAACCAGAGGTATGTAGCCTGTGAACCATTTTTCTGTTCTTCCACTAAGCTTTCACATTTAATTCTTCCTTCAACATGGTCTCAACAGAATAATTTCCACCACTTTAAAACTGCAAACCTTATCTACATCTATTTATTTAATCATTGTAGCATTTTGCTTCTAACAAGATCTGAAGAGGTCTATTTTTTGTTGGTATGTAGGAAACAAGAAGATAAACATTATGCATGCATAATTACATGCTGTTTTTATCTATACAAAGTTTCTATTTAAGTTAAGTTGAGTTAAGTTAAATTTTTGGCTCAAAATGCAAAAAGCAAGGTCATGTAGTGGGACATGGAGTTATGTACAGGGAGGGTGTTCATGCAAAGAGTTCAGGCTATTTCTGGTCAAGAGTGACTTTGAACCAAGCAGTTGTTGGCATCTTCACTATCTCGTCTGGCAGCTTATTCCACGGATCCGCAACCCGGATGGAGAAAGCCCCTCTCCTTCGATTGAGATGAAATCGTCGCAGATAGAGCTTTTCGGAGTGACCCCACAGCCGACGCTCTGGAGCAGGAGTGAAGAACAGATTCCCGTACTCCAATATGGGTCTCTTCAGCATGACATAGAGCAGTAGGGATATGGCTGCTGTGAGCGTTCCGAATGACCGTTGAATCAAAAACAGAGCTCTGTGTGCTTTGTTGGTAGCATGGACGCACTGGGCCGAAGGCAAAAAGGAAGAATCCACCAAGATAGCCAGGTCCTTTACCTGGTCGGTCCTCTCCAGCAGCAGACGACCCGGCTCGAAATCAAGTTGAGTTGCAGGAGAAGAGCCAACAGGCAGATGACAGCACTTTGACACATTCAGACACAGGTCCCATTCATTAGACCATCTCCAAACTTGTTGGAGGCATCAACGAAGATCAGCTGTATCACCGCGAGGAGCGACCAGTTTGACATCATCGGCAAATAGAAGGGTATGTTGCGTGAGGTTGTCGGGCAAGTCATTTATGAAGACTAAAAACAATAAGAACCCAAGCACTAAACCTTGAGGCATGCCACTGCTCGCACTGGAGACGTAGGACAGTGAACCATTAACTTGGACTTGGAAGGAGCGATCTGAGAGGAAGGCACCAACCCATCGTACAATATCCGGATGGATACTTGTGCATTTATCACACAAGTGTGTTAGTGGGATTACTGGCAGAATCGTTAGCACGCCGGGTGAAATGCTTAGCAGTATTTCGTCTGTTGTTACGTTCTGAGTTCAAATTCCACCGAGGTTGACTTGCCTTTCATCCTTTCAGGGTCGATTAAATGAGTACCAGTTACGCATTGGAGTCGATATAATCGACTTAATCCGTTTGTCTGTCCTTGTTTGTCCTCTCTACGTTTAGCCCCTTGTGAGTAGTAAAGAAATAGGTATTAAATATGTACTACAGTTCTCTTATTCAAATGTTCAAATCTCACAACAGCCATTGTATTTTGCTCTTCAGCAAAATAGATAACTTTGTTCCTTTCAGTAACTCTGGATAAATGTCCACAAAGTCTTCCTGAATCTCATATTTGAATGGTTAGCAGAGGCATGAGCACTCATCTATATAAAGAGTTGCTTTTACCAAGTACCATTCCAAGTAAGGAACATAAGACAATAACATGAGACAATTACCAAATCGTTTCTAATAAAGAAAGAAATAAAGCAAATGAATAATCAGTCCTGAATATATTTTAGGAAACCTTTATATAGACATCTGTTTACCTACAAAAAGCATTTGATTGAAAGAATACCTTGTAGGTTATCTCTGGTGTGTATGAGTATGTGCATGTGCATACAGACACGCATACACACACACACATTCATTCATTCATACAGACAGACAGACACACATACATTCAAACATTCTTAAAAAGAAAGGATACAGAGTAAAGTTCCTTTTCACGTCCCATAGACCCACAGAGTCAGTTTCGCAGGTTCTCTGGTGTATACACTCCTCCATGGATGGTGAGAAGTATATACAGGAATACTTATTTTTGCCAGCTGAGTGGACTGGAGCAACGTGAAATGAAGTGTTTTGCTCAAGACCACAATGCATTGCTCGGTCAGTCCAGGAATTGAAACCACAATCTTACAATCATGAGTCCAATACCCTAACCACTAAGCCATGCATCTCCACACATACATACATGCATAACACATACATGCATACATGCAGGCATATATACATACATGCATGCATACATACATACATGCATACATATATATATACATGCATGCATACATACAGACATACATGCATATATACATACATGCATGCATATATACATACATATATACATACATACATACATACATACATAACTATCTACCTGCTGACATGCATACATACATGCATATTTACTTTAGATATATGTATGTATAAATGTACCTACATATATTTAAAGTAAATACTTTTATGATGAGTGCAAGGAAACTTGACGTGCTTCCTCCGCTTATTCTTAACTTTTCCCTCTCAATATTCCCAATCTGTCAACTACATCAGAAAATATTCAGAAAATATCACACTCTAACAAAAGATAATGTTCAATACTTGCAATTTTTCGTTCTACACACACATACATACATGTGAGTGTATGTATGCTGGAGTGTTTACATCCCCATAACTTAGTGGTTCAGCAAAAGAGGCCGATAGAATAAGTACTAGGCTTACAAAGAATAAGTTTTGGGGTCAATTTGATCGACTAAAGGCGGTGCTCCAGCATGGCCACAGTCAAATGACTGAAAAAAGTAAAAGAGTATTTATATATATATATATATATATATATATGACATGCTTCTTTCAGTTTTCATCTAGCATATATGCACACAAGGCTTTGGTTGACCCAGAGCTATAATAGTAGACATTTGCCCAAGGTTCCACACACAGAGACCGAACCTAATGGTTGGAAG
Source organism: Octopus sinensis (assembly GCF_006345805.1). Lineage (NCBI taxonomy): Eukaryota > Metazoa > Mollusca > Cephalopoda > Octopoda > Octopodidae > Octopus > Octopus sinensis. The sequence continues at coordinate 99,654,497 of NC_043005.1, read as the reverse complement.
CAAGCTTCTCAAACACACACCCAAACCCACACCTACAGTTGATATAATTACATAAAATCAAAATCATATTGATTAAAGTTTAAGACTAAAGGCCTAATCGAAGGACCTTTCACAGTCTAATAAAACAACAATTCTAAGTAATCTTAATCAAATCAATTTATTGCAAAGACCCCTGTCAGAAAATTCCAAGAAGAAGAAAAGAGATTACTCATTCAACAGTGTGCCTAACATTTCTGTAGTATGTCACAAAGTATTATATTATTATATTATCTTCAATTAATTACTAATTAATATTTACATTAATAGGAGTTATTAGTATTTACATTATTACAAAACAAATATGAAAGTCAATTCCATAAAAGTATTTAGCGGCTTAGATAGATTCTTAGAAAGTACTTTTGAAATTAAAACATACCACTGTTTTGTTCTAGACTACAGTAATATAGTATAGACTTATGGACTTAGATATATTCTCACAGAAACAAATCGCCACCACTGCCGCCGCCGCCAATGGTGATGATGATTATTATTATTACTATTATTATTATTATTATCATCATCATCATCTGTACACATAAATACGTGTTCATGCAAAGCTATATCTGTACGCACACTCAGACACATGAATATACATTTGCTTATAAATGCATATGTATTCTTTTGTATAAAACGTATATATTTTCAGCCTCACAGAATCTCACAATTCATTCATGTTTATAATATTTGACAGGATTAGTAAATCTTACCTTGTAGCTATTATTTACATAAACTATTATTCCCAAACACAAACATTTCTAGAATCGAATGCTCATGAATATTTGTGTGTATAGCTCCTCTGATCATTCATCCATGTGTGTGTATAAACACACATGCATATACACACAGATATATACACACATGCATATACACACATGCATATACACACATGCATATACACACACATGCATATACACACAGATATATACACACAGGTGAATGGTCAGAGGATGAGCAAGCAGATGCTATGTTGTGAACTTGTTTGTAGAAAGTGCCCCCAGCAGAAGCTGCAATCTATGGTTTAAGGATTGTGTAAAGTACGAACGTTGAAGGCATGTGAGATATGGAAGGTCAACTGGGAAAGCAATTCTTGTCATTACCACCAATGCACGAAAAAAAGGAATCGAAAGTATGGGTCTTTCTGTAGAAACACATTTTGCAGACAGAATTTAACCCTTTGGCATTCAGATTACTGTCAAATGTAATGCTTATTCATTCACATTGTCTTGGATTGATCATGCATTATCTCATAGCTTTGAGATTCTGATGATGTTATTGTATATTTCTAGAATGACATTGTAGTATAGGTGTGAGAGGTCAGATCTGGCCAGTTGAAATGCTAAAGAGTTAAGCAAGATGTTCAAAAACATAGCAGCAGTGTAGTGAGAGGAGGAAGTTTAGTCTGCAGTATTTGATGGCATGTATATTTATCAAGAGCTGGGTTCATTAGTCACCAGTGGAGTCACAAATATAAAGTATAATTTTGTCCAATTGCACAATGTTCTTAAGAGTCAGTGATGGTCTTCCTCTGTCTTGAGTGGACAGCCATGATATACTTATATACAAACATATGTAAAGACGTCAACAAGAGATTATGACATTACAACCAGCCAGGCAAAGTCTTCGCTACGTTTGCAACACCTGCCAGAGGGAGTGTTTGTCCAGGATAGGACTACACAGCCACAGCAGATGTATCAGGACATGAAATGTAAAGGCTGGACTAGATTATTCTATGCGCAACTCCATTGTCTCCCGAGACAAAAAGAATGCCAACAATATATATATATATATATATCCTACTTCCACGTGACTGGTGTCTGGTCAGCCATGGTCTTTCTTTCTTGGCCTGACTGCTGACCATCAACATGTCTTGTGTCCATCTCCCATGTTCCTACCTTTAGGCTTTTACTTCATACACACCACCTCAATTTGAATTGTTATTTCTTGTTGTTATATTCATAATTGTGTACCATGTTCTCCGTTTTTTTGTTTGTTTGATTTTTCATCTTTGTTGCTGTACACATTTGCTAGATTTCTTATAAAGGGGTCTAATGCTCTTAGCTTAGACTTTTTTAGGGACAACCAGATCGAACCATCTCAAGTGTAACTGTCCAAAATGGTCGTGACTTCTGGTGCTTGACTGATGAAAGAAAGCTAAGAAAAACCCGTCTTTTTTTGCCTGTCCTTCTAGTTGTTGTTTCTCTTGTCCGCCTTTGTGTCATCTGTCCAAACGTTTTAATGCCCTCTATTGTGTTTTTGTTCCATTATATATATATATTTATATTAAACTTACCTGTTAGTACAAATTCTGTGTGTGTTGTATTCTATTTCTTAATACATGTCAAAATTAAACAGAGAATACAACCTGGCAACCACACCAGACTCTGAGGGTGGAGTCTTCGACTTGGCCTGAGCATGGACTCAAACTCAAATGAAATGAAATGAAATGAAAAAGTATGGTAAATAAACAAATGAAATAACATAGACTGAATGTAAAAACAAATGGGAGACAAACAGAAGGTCCATATCTCTTCATCAGTTATTGACCAATTGAGTTTTGTACCAATTGGTTGATAACTGTCAAAGGATTACAGACCCTTTTGTCTCCTGTTTGTTTTTGCATTCACTATACATTATGTTGTTTGTTTATTTATCATACATTTTTCATTTATTAGATACATATGTGTGTGTGTGTATATTTGTATATATATATATGTAAATTGCAGCATGGACGCTGTTTATAAGCCATTTAAAAACACACTAAAACTGTTAGATTTACTTCAACATTTAAATTCAATTTGCCAAAATATTTTCATCACTTTGAGACCGCAACCTTTTCACTGACAAAATTCCATGCTGCATCTGATGAACTAACTGTTACTTTCTCAGATGCAGCATGGAATTTATTAAATTTAAATGTTGAAGTGAATCTAATGGTTTTTGTGTGTTTTTAAATGGCTTATAAACACCTTCCATGCTGCAATTGTTTTTGTTTCAGCACAGGATCTCAGATTAGGTCACTTGCTACGCAAGTACATCTCCTTAATATATATATATATATGTCAGTCATTAGAAAAGTGCTCTAGCAATGCTGGTGCTGACTAGCACCCTCCATCACTTTAGTAACAACTATATTTGTGGCCTTTTGGTTGTAAATTGTGAATAGCCACCTTAATAATTTATAATTCTCACTTCACTGTTTGCGGAATCAGTCAGTGTTTCCTATGCTGTTCTCTATAAGACTGACAAGGTGACCAAGGTTCTTTATGCCCTTGGTGACAGAGTAATGGGTCACTGATGAAGATTAATCAAATCTGAAATCAGCGCTGATATGACTCCTTCACGATTGTCATAGGGAGTTTGTCTCTCTTGTCAGTCATTAGAAAAGTGTTTTCATGTGGCTAAGAGTTGTTTTGACTCTTATTTCTAGCAATGCTGGTGTGGACTAGCACCCTCTGTCACTTTAGTGATGTCTACACTTGTTGCTTTTGGTTGTAAATTGCAAATAGCCACCTTAATAATTTACATATATATATATATGTATATATATATATATAATATATATATATATATATATATATTGAATCAACTGGAACAGCAATCAGCATCATTGATGGAATGCCAGTTTTTATATACATGTATATGTATGTATATACGTGTTTATATATATATGTGCATATATATATATATATATATCCAGTTGATTCGATGAACCAACCAAACAGCTTGCTTCTGAAATTAACATGCAAGTGGCTGAGTACTCCACAAACTCGCATATCCTTACTGTAGTTCTCAGGGAGAATCAGTGTAACACTGCATGTGACAAGGTTGGCTCTTTGAAATACAGGTACTACTCATTTTTGTGAGCTGAGTGGACTGGACCATCATGAAATGAAGTGTCTTGCTCAAGAATACATTGCACCAATAGGTATTGAAATGGGTATTGATGTTATGATCATTAATTGAATATCCTAACAAAGAAGCCATGGGCCTTCACCATTATATATATAAATGTATATGACATGTGTGCGTGTATATATATATATAATATATATATATATATATATATATATATTTATTTATGTATGTATGTATGTATGTATGTTGATTATGTTGTGGTGGGGGATAAACACAAATACAAGGACATACATACATGTGTATGTGTGTATCTTTGTATGTATGTACATATGTGTGTGTGTGTGTCTGTGTTTGTCCCCCCAACATCACATGACAACCAATGCTGGTGTGTTTATGTCCCCGTAACTTAGTGGTTCAGCAAAAGAGACTAAGCTTACAAATATTGTGCTTCATCATGGCCACAGTCAAATGGCTTAAACGAGTAAAAGAATACAATAGCAGATAATAACTTTATTTATCAAAAATCTCTTCTATAACGTTATTCACTAAAACCACCTTTAGCTTCTACAACTGCTTCTATATGAGATCCTAATCATCTTCATGCTCGAATCAAGTGGTTCTGGTTCATTTTGGACATTACTCTGACTATGGCAGCTTTCAAAGAATCTTTGGTGTCATGGGTGTGTTCATTGACCACTCTCTCAACAACACTCCACATGTAATAGTCCAGTGGAATGAGACCTGGGGAATTAGGGGTTCTGTGATTGTGAAAATTTTCAGCCATCCATTCCTGTGTTACTAAAGCCATGTGTGATAGTTCTTACTGAAACACACATGGCCTTCCATTGCATACAGTTTTCTAACTAGGGCTTAACAATTATTTGCAGGACCTCAATATAGGTGGCAGAGTTAACTCGAAGGCCTTCATTGCTGACAACCCCTAAAAGCATGACAGTTGCAGGAAACTTTGTATGCATAACACTTGGAACTTCAGAAGGATATGCACATAACCATCCATCATTTCTTCTGTTAACTTTTTGATCTTGGTCAAAGATTTTCTTGTTTGAGAATAACCAAATCAAATATTCTGCTGATTTTTCAGTTTGTTTAAAAGCCTTTTAGATCTGATGTAGTGATTTTCTTTTGCTTTCTGATGTCTTCATGGACAACATTTCTGACTATTCTTCCTGACACATGGAGATCTTTTGCAGTTGACCTCATGGACTTTCTAGGATTGTAATAAATGATCTGTTGAACTTACTAGATAAATTCAGGTATTCTGATGATTTCAGAAAGTTTAGAATGCTTTTTATGCTTTGATACCGGTGATATGTTTCCATCTTCAGTCTCTAGCTCCTTACAAACTTTGTAGACGAAAGATCTGGTAACTTTTAAAAACCAAGCTATTTCTAAATCACAATGCTCAGCCTTTACAACCACATTATCAGCATACCTCTTCATTTTTTGAGTAAGCTGAGGGTCTGCCGTTATTTTTTTCTGAAACACAGATTATACAGAGTTAGCAAAAAATGCAGCAATGACCCCCAAATGGTATGCCCTCAAATATCTTATGCATCCTGTATATAATATACCTGTATTTATATTTATATTCAATTGAAGCCTTCCAGAATCTAGGGATCCATCTCTGAAGACAGCCTCCTAGATACTCAAAAGTGTTTTGAGTTTTTCATATGCCTATCCTTGAGCAGGTATAAACATAACTATGGTCTTCTTTTGGCTTATTGCAAATCCAAAAGCAAAGCAAGTACCAAAAGAGAGGCTTATTATTTTCTGAATATCCTGTTCTTATTAAGAGACAAAAGCACACAATTGTCAACTTACAACAATTTCAAACAAGAGTAATAAAGGCCTTTTGTTTTGCTTTGAAATGTTTCAGATTCGATAGTTTACTTGCTGTGAACAAAGATACCTAGATCGCAATCTTTGAACCATGAGCGATCACCACTTTGACAAATATGGAGAACAAAGTTAGCAAGGATATATTATCCTGTTTAATACCATTGAATCAGTTCCAAAAGAGCGCCATTTGATTTGAAGCAGCCCTTCATAACAGTGAGAAACACATCAACAAATATAGGTGGGCACCCACAACTTTCCCATGATTCTCTGCAATGCACTTCGATTCACTAAGTCAAAATCTTTTGCTTGTTCAACAAAATCTTGGTAAAGTGGGCGTCTCTGCTCTATACAATTCTCCTGCACCAACCCAACACTAAAGATCATATCTATCATCTCTCACAACCAGATCTAAATCTACACCGAGATGCCAGGAAATCCCTGGAGCATATGTATGACTGTAACCAGTTCAATTAAATTCTGGTGAATATTTTGCCAACAATTTCAAGTAAGGAAATATGAAAGTTGGATTCTTTACTGTTTATGGTAAAATCTGTATAGCATCCCTCCAGTCCTGTGGAAGAAGTGAGTCATTCCACACATTGGCAAATAATGTGGTTACAAGATCAGCCACTACATCCTTACCATCTGTAATAATATGCACACACATGTGCATGCATATGTGTGTGCATAATTATGTTCCTGTGCACTCTCTGCTTTTGAAGACCAGTGGAATAAAATATTTTGATTCAAAAATATGTAAGCATATGCAACAAGAAGGTCACCCTGCCATAAAGTTCTCACTCAACTCCAAATACAACTCATGCTAGCATGGAAAAATGGTTGCTATATATATGCATATTTATATCTATACATACACACATATATATATATTATTTATTTATGTGCCTTTTTCAAGCCTAGCCAGGCTCATGTGCTCGGTTTCCTGGTTTTTGTGATGTATGTGTTCCCCCCAGCTGGATGGGGCACCAGTCCATCGCAGGAGTAGCGTAGGAGTAGCTGTGGTAAGTAGCTTGTTTACCAGCCACATGGTTTCGGGTTCAGTCCCATTGTGTGGCACCGTGGGCAAGTGTCTTCTACTAGAGCCTCGGGTCAACCAAAGCCTTGTGAGTGGATTTGGTAGACGGAAACTGAAAGAAGCCCGTTGTATATATATATATATATATATATATATATGTGTGTGTGTGTGTGTATATGTTTGTGTGCCTGTGTTTGTCCTCCCAACATCACTTGACAGCCGATGCTGGTGTGTTTACGTCCCCGTAACTTAGCAGTTCGGCAAAAGAAACCGAAAGAATAAGTACTAGGCTTACAAAGAATAAGTCCTGGAATCGATTTGCTCGACTAAAGGTGCTCCAGCATGGCCACAGTCAAATGACTGAAACAAGTAAGAGAGTAAAAGAGTAAAAGAGTAATAGAGTAAAAGAGTATAGAGAAATATATATAAGGAAAAAAACATAAACATTTATACAGCAAAAACCTTGTTGTTACCTTCATAAATTGTGTGTGGAGTAATTGAAGTAACTCAAAGGACAAGATAAAGGTGATAGCAGAGACATCAGCATCAGTTCTGATGGCAGTGAGGGTGGAAAAGACAATGGCAGTAACATTGGGGTCGATGGTAAATGGAGAAAGAGAGAGAAAGAGAAAGATAGAGGATTCCCAGAAGTGAGGGGCCGACTGGCATCACTGTATCTTTAGTTACCTCCCTCTCTCATTCCCAGCCTCTCTCTGTATCTTTCTCAATTCACCATTTCCAGCATCAACATCACTTTCACTGTCAGCCCTACCATATCAACTAACAGATTTTTATGTACATTTGTATACATGTGTGTAGATAGTTATGCATTTGCTGTGATGAGTATATATGCCTATGTATCAGTCTATCTTACTATTTATCTTTATAACTTCATATACCTGCCAACATGTGACACAAAGCCATCTCAGGTACACACACATACAAATATACATTCTCACACACAAACACATAACTATGCTCACAGTACCTATGATATTATTATCATTAATTGAGCATCATAACTTCACAATGCATATCAAGTAAATAAAGATATGTCATAATAAACCTCAGTAGATATTAAAGTCAATATCTGGAACCAGATTTGGCTAAAGTGTAATGATCAAAGGGAGGAGGTCAATGTACCTGTCTATTACAGGTAATAGTCATATCTGACACATGATTTCACATTTTAGAAGAGACACATACATGAATGGGCACCACAGTAAATGTACAGTTGCTCTCACACACACAAACGCACACACACAGACCCACACACACAAACGCACACACACAGACCCACACACACATGCATTCATATCAAAATATTTGCCAAAGCATAGAAGTATATAAACAAGAGTTAATTCTTGCAAAGGACATTTAAATAGAACAACCTCATTTGACCAGGTTACATTCATCATCATCGTTTAACGTCCGCTTTCCATGCTGGCATGGGTTGGACGATTTGACTGAGGGCTGGTGAACCAGATGGCCACACCAGGCTCCAGTCCTGATCTGGCAGAGTTTCTACAGCTGGATGCCTTTCCTAATGCCAACCACTCCGAGAGTGTAGTGGGTGCTTTTACGTGCCACCGGCACGGGAGCCAGTCACGCGATACTGGCAACGACCTCGCTCAAATGATTTCCCATGTGTCACCGGCACAAGTGCCAGTAAGGCGACGCTGGTAATGATCACACTCGAATGGTGCCTGTTACGTGTCACCGGCACAGAAACCAGTTAGCTGCTCTGGCAACAATCACGCTCGGCTGGTGCTCTTTGCACCCTACTAGCACGGGGCACAAGTGCCAGTAAGGCGACGCTGGTAACGATCACACTCGAATGGTGCCTTTTATGTACCACTGGCACAGAAGCCAGTTAGTCACTCTGTCAACGATCACGCTTGTATGGTGCTCTTTGCGCATCACTAACACGATGCCCCGCTAGCACAGTGGATGACAAAATTGATAGAGCACAAGAACAGAGAACGGTAGAATTGGCAGAGCATCCTGGTGGTCAATGTTGGAATTTGTATAGCATTAAAACAGTAGATGGTAGAAATAGAACATCAGGGCAATAAATTGTAGAACTGGTAGAGTATCAGAATGGTGGACTAGCAGAGTAGGTATAATAATAGACCAAATGCCTTTTAGTATTTAGTTATGTCCCATTAAAGTCTGAGAACAAATCTTACCAGGTTCAACTTTGACTTTGTACCTTCCACAATCACTAAATTTGTACCAGTCAAACCTTGGATTCAGCATAATCAATTATACACTTTCCAAAACTGTAAAATCTTGTGCCAGTTAGCTAAGAATATTACCTGTAATCAACAGCCGAATAACAGACAGGTAAATTGAGCTCTTACCTTTGATCGTCACATTTTAACCAAATCTTGTTCTAAGTCATCATCATCACTTAACATCCATTTTCCATGAAAATATGGAATGGACAGTTTGACAGGAGCTGTCCACCTGAGGGGCTGTCCAGGTTCCATGTCTATTTTGGCATAGTTTCTATGGCTGGCTGCCCTTCTTAATACCAACCACTTTACAGAGTGTACTGTGTACTTTTATGCAGCACCAACCTGAGTGCTTTTTACATGGCACCAGCACCTATGAACCCGCAAAATTAGGGATACTCAGCTGGAGAGGGTTGCAGGGAGTGAGCCTGTATGCAAGGGTAGCCCCACTTTTACTTAGCTTGTTGTGTCTTTTTGAGCCCATCAAACTGCCAACAGTTTCAGTCCCCTGTCATCCCTTCTGTCTGTCCCAATATCTGTAAATATTGATTCTTATATCAATTCAGATTTATTTTGACATACCGTAAATCCTCGAGTATAATCCGCATTTTTTTCCCAAAATTTAAAGGTTAAAATCCCTAGTGAGTACTATATACGAGGTTAAAAATGATAATTATTTTCTAAGTAATGTCCAAGTCTCTATTAGCTGTCCAGCAATGTTTATTTAGACGCATTTTGTGATGTAGGGCGTGAAAATTCCTTAAGCTAAGCCTGAAAGCAATGAAGTCTTAAAAGAATCATCCATAACTTGCAGTAAGCAACATTTATTAAATATTATTACTGTTATTTCTTTATTTTCTGCAAGTAAAATGCACAAAAAGCTACACGTTTGCATTATGTTATATATGCAATAATAATAAAGGACATTACCGTATACAGTTTTACAAACCAAGGACGTTATATAGACCTCCTTGATTCAAGTTAGAGAAGGGGTGCATATTATACACAAGGTTTAGGCTTTTCAGAGTTACAGCCCCCTAAAAATCCCCTGCATATTATACTCAAGAGCGGACTATACTCAAGGATTTATGGTAGTTCATATGTGTAGTGAAGTTATGTTGCTTGATTAATGATAACAATGTCATCAGTTCAGACATTACTTAAGTGATTGTGTTGTATTCTCAGAGTGGAGAAGACTTGTGTCATACAGTTTGCGTAAATAAGGCATGAGCCACCTTTTCTGAGAAGCATGCAACAGAGATAAGGCTGAACAGTGGGGCAGGCAGCACTACTAAAAAGATAGGAGATAATCTTTTGTTAGGGATGTCATTGAGAATGCCTCACAGTTTACCCCTAACTGGCCACAATGAACAGATTCTACTTTTACTTCAGAGTTGTTGTTGCTGTTTGACCCCAGGTCAGCACTGACCAAATAAACCCTTCTAGTTTGTGACCCAGCATGGCTGGAGAAAGGGGCAGTGCTTAAAGCCTTTGCAGGCCCTTTGAGACCTAAACAAAGGCATTCAATCTTTATCCATCCTGTCTTTTTGTGTATCTAGGACTACATTGTTTACTGCTTCCCTCTTTTTTTTTTAAGATGGAGGAAGCTAGCTGCTATTTCTAACTGGTGAAGCAATTTAGTTGAGACGTCTATTTCATTGTTGAATTGTCAGTAAAGAAACAAAAAGAAAAAAACAAGGAAAAGGAGAAAAATAAATGTTTTGGTCTCAAAGGACCAGCAAAGGCTTTAAGCACTGCCCCTTTCTCCAGCCATGCTGGGTCACCAACTAGAAGGGTTCAGTCAAACAAATCAACTAACATCAGTATTTATTTTCCTTTTTAAGCCTGGAACTTCTTCATTTCGCCCTCTTTTGTAGAAACACTGACTTAAGGGATCTAAACAAACCATCACCTGTTGTCAAATGGTGAGCAAAGAACTTAAAAACAAAGACAAACACACACACACATCTGACAGGTTTCCCCATAGTTTCTACCAGCCAAATTCTCTCACAAGGCATCAGTCAGCCTGAGTCTATAGTAAAAGACACTTGCCCCAGGCTCCATGCAGCAAGTTCTTAACAACACAGCCATGTCTGCATCTAATAAATAACATTTTATAAATAGCATGCAGAAAATAAATGGTGAGGTGTAGGAACTGGTTCCATTTATAAACAGAAATTACTTCAAGAAATACAAAAGATTTCAAAACCACTAGTTTGAATATTATTGCCGGCATCCAACTGTAGAAACTCTGCCAGATCAAGATTGGAGCCTGGTGCAGCCATCTGGTTTGCCAGTCCTCAGTCAAAATCGTCCAACCCATGCTAGCATGGAAAGCGGACGTTAAACGATGATGATGATGATGATGGGCAACGAGCAATGAAATATTTATTTTATGAATGATTATCAGACCAGGTAACACCCAGAGAGTACCACCCTCAGTATGTTAATATACCCAGGGAGTACCATTTTCAATACGTTAATATACCCAGGGAGTACCATTTTCAATATGTAAATATACCTTGAGAGTAAAGGATAAAGATCCCCTTCGGTCATGAATGACCATGGGATTGCTCCTAAAAAGCTCGCCTCTGAGGCATAAATCTGGGTTGGGTTGTATATGGAAAACCAGCAGTCTCCCAAACATAGCAGCACCCCTTCTCCCTGCCAGTGATGTTATCCAAGGGAAAGCCAAACACCAATACAGTTTGGTACCAGTGACAAAGTGAAATAAAGTGTCTTGCTCAAGAACACAACATACGACCCAGACCAGGAATTGAACTCATGACTGTGAGCCCAACACTCACCACCTTCGATACAGCAACCATGACTTGCTGTGTCTTTAGATTTTATTCAGTGTCTTTTACCTGTCAAGATTTCTCTCCTTAAGACATGTTTCTCCTGATTACATAGAATAGTTTTGTATTCTTTTTTTTTCTGTTAGTCTCTTTATCTTCCTCTCTATTCTATCTTCTTGTATTTGTGTCTCATTTATAAGTAATGAAACAACCAACATTCAAATCTAGTCATAGTCAGGTGACATTTTTTTTCAATTTACACCTGTGCCATTAGGTAATGTATTTTACTTTTACACCTGTATAATCAAGTGACATATTTTACATTTACACTTGCATCATCAGGTGACACATTTTACATTTTTCACCTGTAATAATTACCGAGTAATTATTGAAATCTACCACATCACAAGTGTTTCATTTCCTTCCATAATTTCAAGAGTTATGTTCTTAATCTACAACTAGTCTGACATTCTCTGCCACAGTTATTGGCAGGTGATGCTGCTGCTTGAGGCTTGCAGTCAGAAGAGAAATGCGAGAGTGTAATAAAGAAGAAGAAGAATCTAAATTGATATCTGTGTGAACGATTGAGAAATAGTCTTTTACCAACTTTGTAGCACTGCAGTAACACATTTAATATCTCAAGGCCTTCAAGATAGACATTTATTGAATTTGTCTACTAAAAGCTGTTCAGTTTTGTCAACAGTGCAATGAGTTTGCTGTTATTTTATGGAGTAAAAGAACAAGCTGAATGAGCGATGTGTCTGTCATATTAATTGATTATGCGACTGTTTCCCGTTGCTTCAACAGTGTGTGTGTGTGTGTGTGTGATACTCTTTCATCAATATTATGTGACTGTTTCCTATTGCTTTGACAGTGTATGTGTGTATGAGTGTGACTATTTGTAGGTGTGGTGGGGGAAGGGACTGTATCATCAATATTACTTGACAAAATGCCAGGTAATCCTTTCAAAAAATATTTATTTTGATCACTGGTACTGATAGCCTGTTTCCCTAAACAGAGCTTCTGAAGTTATTCTCTTCATAAATACATCAATAATGTTGTCATATTCAATATTACCATCTCTCTTGGGGAGCACCAGATCAGTGAAGAAAGATTCTGATAAATATTTGTGGAGAAAACAAGAACAATAGAAAAACAAATGGTGTGTATGCAAATAATTTGATATGAAAAAGAATATTTACTCACCAGAGAGAAAAGGAGAGAGAGAGAGAGACAGAGACAAAGGCTTAATATATTGAGAAAAAAGGCACCAAACTTGCTTTTGATTTTATTTTATTGTAGAGTCTGCTTCATAAAATGACAATCATTGTAATTTAAGTATCGTGTTTTTGAATAGCACTAGACTGAGATTTATGAGTGAAACTACATCGGAGAAACAATATTAAACCTTAACTTCCAGCTTAGATAAAATGGAAAGGGAGAAAGAAAAAAAAAATCTCAAATGATAACCGATGCTAAAATAGAAGAATATCTAAATCCTAATCATAAATGGACCACAAGGCCATATTTTTTCTTTTCATGAAGTAGATAGCAATTTTAGAAGGTAAACATGGGATTGTTGCAGTAGAATATTATGGAGCAAAAGCATTAGAAATAGGAGAGATTTAAAAGAAAAATTTGTTTCTACTAAAAATTGAGATTGATTCAAGTCTATAAAATAAATCCTTGTAACAATGGAAGGAATAAAAATAAAATGATTCAGGTAAATATACAGGAAGTCTCTAGAATATATGATGACATTAAGAAATACTAAACTTGCCTAATGACAGGCATTGCTGAAAAATAATAGAAAAATAATATAAATAATTTTTAAAAAAAGTGAATTTGGATGACCTCCACTTCAAACCCAAGGTTGCTTAAAAATAATATATTTGAAAATAATATTTTTTTTTAAATGGTCACCTGAATGACTTATGTTAGTATACTTTGGGTGTAAAATAAAGAAATCATCATCATCATCACCATCACTATTATTATTATTATTATTATTATTATTATTTTGTATGGAAAATATTAATGCCAAAAATTCTGGCAAATATTTCTGATTGAAACAAACTGCCATCCCCAACAACTGCATCTCATATATATATATATATATATATATATATATATATATATATATATATTTATATATATACATATATATATATATATATATTTATATATATACATATATATATATATATATTCACACATGCATACATACATGTAAATGCACATATATAATAGACATTATGTATGTGTATGTGTGTTTATAAAGAAGAAAAAAAGGTAGGGAGAAAGAAAGAAAGGTAGACTTCTGCAAAAGGTGATTTCATAGGTATACTTAGAAGTCAATGTTTCGATAAATTTGGAAGTATAATAGCATATTTCGAGCTACGAGGGAACCGAAATAAATATTGGCTCTTGAACAAGATCAATTTATAAAAGTGAGATTCTATGTTTGTGGTTGTTAGTATTTTGTGAAAAATGCATGATCTGAATGAGAAGGCAGAACAATAAAATACCATAGATGAGTGATTTAGTCATAACAATAAAATTTTCTGCCTCAACGAGAACTTTCAAGCAACTTGTAACCTTATTTCTGATTTATTATCTTCTGTCTACCACACCTATAAATGTATATTGGAAATTCAATGAAAAACTAAGAAAAAACAATCAAATAAACGGAAAAAATATGCAACAAAAAACATCATAAACGAGTAATAATATAGAGATGTTTTAGAAATTCTGCGATACAAAGGTATCTATTTGCAGTATCGTATCAAAGCAAATAACTTATTGAAAATCCATTGGTTTATATCTAATTCTCTCATTTATAAATGCAGATTTTTCAGAAAACCATTCCCCTGTTTATTACATCAAACTCCTTCCTAAATAGTTTGAAATATGTAACAAAAGCTATAAACTTGATGTGTAGCTATTGAGGCATGTGCCTATGTATATATGTGTGTGTCTCATTGCATATATGCTCTTATGCATGCACACATATACAGAAAGACAAAGAGTGAATTCATTATTTTCAATATATCTGTAAAACAGCAATTCTCATTGTAATATGTACACACACATATACATATTCACACACACACACACATACATATATACCCACACATGCACACATATATATATCTACAGAAAAAGATGATCATGCATATACACAATTATTCAGTTATATATATATATATATATATATATATACACACATATATTTGTATGTATATATGTACATATGCATATATATACATACATACATACATATATATATATATATATATGCATACACATACATAGAACAAAGATGAATGTGCTGTGTATATATATATATATATATACACATTATATACTTCATATCCCAAAACTATGTATGCATACATACCTTGAGTGATTATAATGTCAGTGTTTATTAAAATAAATTTCATTCTCCAAATTTAATACAATGTACAGACAGAATTGAATTTTTTTTATGCCTGTTTGTGCCTGTTTTCAAACTGCTGACCTTTCAGGTCCAGGCATTGTTGATAATTCAAAGTAAAAGAATTGCAAACAAAGAAAACCATTTTGTTCAGTTTTTGTGTGGATTCTCGTTCAATGTTTGCCTTCAGCCCATTGCCTGTTGTTGGTATTGTCATATAAACTTTAGCTTTTAAGTATCCCCAGAAAAAGCAGCTAGTGGTTTGAGATCTGATGAATATGGAGGTCATTCTACAGAACTACTTTGTCCAATTCACCTGCTTGGCAAAATCTCATGAAAGTAGGCCCTTACGTTACTATGGTAGCACAAGAGTGCCCCATGTTGCTGGTAATAAAACTCCAAATCACCCTATTTTGTAACTCCCAATAAATTAATACAATGTTCTTCTGTAATATACAGATTCTCTAGTCCCAAGTTGGTACATTTGTGATGATTAATTGAGCTGTTTTATTTAGATGTACTTCATCACTCTAAACATTCTTCATTGGAAAGTGTGTATCTTCTGCACATCTTGCCAAGTACCACTCGCAGAACTCCCCATTTTGGTTTTATCATCTTCATTGAAATCATGGATTATTCTTGGAATTCTGAGGTCGACTTTGCCTTTCATCCTTTCAGAGTCAATAAATTAAGTACCAGTTGCATACTGGAGTCAATCTAATCAACTGGCCCCTTCCTCCAAAATTTCAGACCTTGTGCCTTGAGTAGAAAAGGTTTACTCTTGAGTAGCTTTTCCAATAACAGCACACCAAAATGCAATGGTGTCTGATCTTGAAATTCTTGTTTCACAACTCTGCAATTGCCATGCAGATTCTCATGAATTTTGGTCATATGTTTCTTGTGAACTTTCTTGTGTTGTGTTCCTTGCCACTGTCCACAGTCTTTGAGAATGTTTCCTGTGGATATTCTATACAGTTCTTTCTGTTTCAAACTTGTCTCTAATCTGACAAATTGAAGTCACATATGAAAATCTGTTTGAAACTCTCTCCTACGACCCTTGCAACCCCACTCTCTATACATCCCAACTGCATTTTCAAACTTTCAGTATCACTGGAAGAAAAACTTCCTTGGTTCAAAGTTTAGGTTTAGTTTGCCTCCTTTCATTATTTCTACTGCGTTAAATCTAAAGTTAAATAAAAATTGCTGTTAAAGGATGTATACATTTTTTGGAGACACTGTATATACATGTGTGTGTGTACATATACACATATATATAAATATGATATATACATGTATGTATGTATACGTATGGATATATGTGTGTATACATTTATACGTACATACTAACGTATACATGCATACATACATAGGCACAGACGTGGCTGTGTGGTAAGTAGCTTGCTTAACAACCACATGGTTCTGGGTTCAGTACTACTGCATGGTACCTTGGCTAAGTGTCTTCTGCTATAGCCTCACTCCAACCAAAGACTTGTGAGTGGATTTGATAGACGGAAACTGAAAGGAGCCCGTTTTATGCGTGATTGTGTGTCTGTGTTTGACACCACCACCATCACTTGACAACTGATGGTAGTGTGTTTATATCCCCATAACTTAGTGGGTTGGCTAAAGAGACTGATAGAATAAGTACTAGGCTTACAAAGAATAAATCCTGGGATCGATTTGTTCAACTAAAGGTGGTGCTCCAGCATGGCGGCAGTCAAATGACTGAAACAAATAAAAGGTTTATATCTGTAAATATTGGGGCACTGGGCTATGTAACGAGTTGTCTAAACAGCAATTTTGGGAAACCAGGCTCCTTGAAACCAGAGAGGAGAAAGCTAATTCAAAGATTACTGATTCAAGCCATCAATGGAAGTGTAAAATTTTGTAAAACTTTCCAGAATTTAGCATTTTAATATAGCATGTCTAGTCATGCAACTATATGCATAAGAATACATACATAAAACAAAACCTACAAATCTGTACATGCACTGACTTCAAATACTGCACACATACACAAAAACGTAAAAATACCCTGTTGATGTTGAAATTCCAGCAACCAGCTCTTTCTCTACTGACAAGAAATCTTGAATTTAAACTGAATAATAACCTACCTACCTACCTACCTACCTACCTGCCTACTTACATACTTACCTACCTACCTGCATGCATGCATGTGGGGGCACTTTAAATTCAGTGGGCTCCCACATGCATAAGTATTAAAATTTTGCAGAATTAGAAAATTTCTATCTCAAAGCCCATCTATTGCATTTAATTATATTTGATGAATTAGTAGAGAAAGTTTAAATAAATGACTGAACATGGTGCTTTATAAATACACTTTCCAAAATTCAATTTTTTTTTCTCACACATTCATTTGCAGTGTTTGACTTTTCCTTCATTGTGAAAAGTACAACGAAGGAGGGTAGAGGGTGTAAGATTTATTTTCTTTGACAGGAATCACAAATGTTTCTGAATGTAGAATACAATAAAATAGCAGAAAATTACAAAAAGGCAAAACATATCATTTTAGTGGTTGTTGTTGTTGTTGTTGTTCCAAAGGTACAATGAGTTTGTTTGTGTGAGGGGAGAGACAAACATTGAAAAGACATGGATTTTTAAAACTTTTGTTTTAAAAAGGCTTCCCCTTGTTTTGCAATGCATGAAAAAAATAGGGAGAATCCTGACAAAGTTTGTGAAATTCCAACATAAACGGGACAGGTAGAAACGAGCAAATGAGCTGGCAGAACTGTTAGCATGCCCGGCAAAATGCTTGGCAGTATTTTGTCTGCTGCTACATTCTGAGTTCAAATTCCACCAAGGTTGACTTTGCCTTTCGTCCTTTTGAGATCGATTAAATAAGTACCAGTTACGCACTGAGGTCGATATAATTGACTTAATCCATTTGTCTGTCCTTGTTTGTCCCCTCTGTGTGTGGTCCATCTGATGACAACATGAGTTCTGGTCTTCACAATAGCAAGAACTAGTTCTGGAATGCAATATACTTAAAGGACCATCACTGTTTTGTAACAATGGCTGCTGTCAAACTCATTGCTGAAGTCCACAAAGGTTATAATGGCAGGTAGCAGTCTTGATTTAACTCCTATGATATGCCTTAGAGCTAAAATCTGAGGTGTGGCTCCCCTTGGTCTAAATCCATTTTGATTTGGTCTTAAATGGCTATCAAGCACCTGTTGAGGATCATTCAGTTGATGACTTTGAGTGAGATATTGGACAGTGCAATTCCTCCATAGTTAGTTTCATTGCTGAGGTTTCCTGACTGGCTTTGGTATCAAGCTAATCTTGGACCACTGATCTGGACTTTCTTGGATCTGTAAGAGCTTATTCACAAAATCCAGTATTATTTCACCCATATTGCACTTCTTGATAACTTCAGGAGCCAGTACTCTGAATTCTTTCTAATGCAAACATGAGTGTGGTCGCTGCCAGAACTGCCTGACTGGCCTTTGTGCCAGTGGCATGTAAAAAGCACCCACTACACTCTTGGAGTGGTTGGTGTTAGAAAGGGCATCCAGCTGTAGAAACTTTGTCAGACCAGATTGAGCCTAGTGCAGCCTCTGGCTCACCATTCCTCAGTCAAACCGTCCAACCCATGCCAGCATGGAAAGCAGACATTAAACAATGATGATGATGATGTTGATGATGATGATGATGACTAGCTGGAGTGCTACAAGGAGATATGCTTGCACAATGCATAATCCAATAGACGACTGTGACAGAGACCTTGGTTTCATCATCGACCAGCAATGATCATGGAGAGTGTCAGCAGTAACCATCACCGACCTGGACTTCGAAGATGATTCATCACTCTCATCTAATAGATCACTCATATCTGATAGATCAAGCTAAACAGCTGTTCAGCAGAGTAGAAGCAGCCGTTGCAAATATAGGACATTAAGAAAATGGAATACATGTCTTTCAACCAATCAAGTGATGTTGAACTGTTTGCTCTGAGTGGCTCCAAATTGAATGTTGCTGAAGACTTCAAGTACTTAGGTGGTTGGGTTAGCAGTTTGGAAGCAGACATCAAGATCAGGAAGACACAGGCATGGACAGCCTGTCACAATGTAAAGAAAGTTTGGATTACCAAATTGCTCAGGCAAGTCAAAATGAAGCTGTTCATTGCAGCTGTTGAATCAGTGCTGTTATATGGCAATGAAATATGGAGAAAAAATGATCAAATGAGCTGAATGGATGCTACACAAGAATGCTACATATGGTTCTAAATGTGAAATGGCAGCAACATGTGACAAAGGAATTGCCTTTATGGAGACCTGTCGAAAGTTAGCAAGATCACAGAAAGATGGCTGCGACTATGTGGTCACTGTGTGCACCAACCTAAGCTGGGAGCATCCAAGTTAGTCTTGTGGAACCCACTTTGTGGTGATGTAAGCAGAGGAAAACATCACCACACATAAACAACTTGATTGCAAACACTCATCATCATCATCATCATCATCGTTTAATGTCCATTTTCCATGCTAGCATGGGTTGGACGGTTCGACCGGGGTCTGGGAAGCCAGGAGGCTGCACCAGGCTCGTCTGATCTGGTAGTGTTTCTACAGCTGGATGCCCTTCCTAACGCCAACCACTCTGTGAGTGTAGTGGCTGCTTTTTCCATGTCACCAGCACAGGTGCCAGAGGAGGCTGGCAACGGCCACGATCGGTTTCTGCTTTTTACGTGCCACCGGCAGGGATATCACAACTACAATTTCCATTTGATCTTCATTTTGATGTTGATGTACTTGACTCAATAGGTCTCCTCAAGCACAGCAGGTCACCCAACAATCCAAGGTACTTTTGAATGGGCTGGGGCTGCTTATGAGAAACTGGTGTAGGAAACAGCCGTGAACTCACTTTAATTGCCGGGTCTTCGCAGTCATAGCATATCTCCAGAGGTCTCAGTCTTTTGTCATTGCCTCTGTGAGGCTCAACGCTCAAAGGTCATGCTTGACCACCTCATTCCATGTCTTCTTGGGTTTACTCCTACTCCAGATTCTTTCCACTGTTTGGGTGTGGCACTTCTTCACACATCTGGCCTCGAATAAATCTGGGACCTCAAAGCAGTGATAATAGACTGAGAAGTGTTGCAGGTAGACTTTGTTGCTGTAATAATAAATAACCTGGCCATCATAATAGATAATATTCCAAAAGTCTGTTTTTCCTGTTTCCAGTAAGGGGTAATGGGGCTCAATGAATAACCTTTACTGCCTTTTTGACTTAGAGAAAAAAATAGTTTTATAAATGTTCACTATCTTACAAAAACTGCATAAGCTAAGCAAATGATCTCTAAATGCCTTAAAAACCACTATAACATATTCAGAACACTATTTCAGAAAATTACCTCTGTTCTCTTTGAGCATAATAAAGGACAAATTTAGATGGGTCAAAATGGGTAAGAAAAGGTAAGGTAAATTTGCCTCTTCAGTTCTCCAGAATTACACATCAATATCTTGGTCAAATGAAAGGAAATCATAGAAAAATGGCATAATATGAAATTATCAAAACTTGACTAAATTAAAAAGACTCAACATAAAATATTCTCCATAACTTCTTCGTAATCTGCTGGAGCGGATCTCTGCAGAATTCCGGTTTAAGCACCCCATAACTTTTATTAATTTTTTGGAATTTTCAAAACACACGAGGATTCATACGACTATGAAAAGGTTTTTTTTTTTAATTTTTCAAATATTTTTCTTTAATTACAGACAGTCCTAAATGTTGACTTGAATCCCAGCAACAGACCATTAAATGTGTTTATGGGGGAAAAGATATTGAAAAGCAAAGAGAAACACTAGAGTGACAAACAAAACAAGGAGGGTATCAGGTGATCGGGAGACGTGCTAAAAAGTAACAGCTAAATAGCCCTTAAATCAGACGCAATTTTTTTTTTTTTTTTTTTGTTATTTCATAGTTGTATGAACTCCCATGTGAAGAATACAAATTCACAAACATTTTCTGAAAATTCCAAAAACTAGAAAAAGTTCTGAAATTTTATAAGGGGTACTTAAAGCAGAATTCCACTTGGCTTTCTTCCTCATACATTTATGCACCAGTTAAAGAGAAGAGATTATTGAAATTGGCCATTACCCATTTTGCCCCAGTTTAGACACCAGTTTTTGAACATTGAAGACTATCAAAGTAGACATTAGCGTGGGGAAAAAAATGGACTTGGAACCCAACAGAGGAAATTGAATGCCCAAAATTATCTCGAGATTTTATTAGTGACCTCAATTACAACTGGGTCAAAGCTGAGGGTAAATTTCTCGAAAAGGTACAGGAGTGGCTGTGTGGTAAATAGCTTGCTGACCAACCACATGGTTCCAGGTTCAGTCCCACTGCGCGGCACCTTGGGCAAGTGTCTTCTACTATAGCCTTGGACCGACCAAAGCCTTGTGAGTGGATTTGGTAGACAGAAACTGAAAGAAGCCCATCGTATATATGTATATTTATGTATGTGTCTGTGTTTGTCCCCTCCCCCCAACATTGCTTTACAACCAATGCTGGTGTTTTTACGTCCCTGTAACTTAGCGGTTTGGCAAAAAAGAGATCGATAGAATAAGTACTAGACTTACAAAGAATAAGTCCTGGGGTCGATTTGCTCGACTAAAGGCGGTGCTCCAGCATGGCTGCAGTCAAATGACTGAAACAAGTAAAAGAGTACCTGTTACCTAACGGCAATAACAACAATGCTCTCAAAGATGATAGAAGAGTACAATATGGTGATGCGCTACTTGCAATATAATGGTTTCAAACAAGTTTTGAGAAAATAATGAGAAATTGTTAATAATCCATTTTGCCCCAGTTACCAATTTTGCCCCACTTCCTTGTAGTTATTTCACACATTTGATAAAACGATGAAAAATGGTGAAAAAAAAAGAAAGAAAGAAAAAGATTCGGTTTAATGAAAACATGTGAGCATAAAAACAATAAAAGCTGAAAAAAATGCTTTGAGCTTTTGAGGTGAAATTTTATGATTAAGACTAAATTCAAAATTTAAGTTTTGGAACAAATTGGTTACTTGCTCTTTCATAAAATAACACCAATTTTCAATGCCTTACAGAAATAATGAAGTTTACAACGGCAATATGTGTGTGTGTGTGTGTGTGTGTGTTTAATGGTCAGTGGTCAATCTAAGGTCAGTGTGCTCAGTCATGGATTGAAAGAAGGAATCTGAACCGGAGCCAATAAATAACTTCTTTCTATCAATCTCTTGATCTTTCTTCATATACACCCATGCTCTCTCTCTCTCTCTCATGCACATGCATGCGCATACACACAAACACAAATGCACACACACACACAAATGCACACACACACACAAACGCACACACACACACACAGATACCTACATACATTTTATTGAATGCTTTGTTGTTTTCTGTCAAAGTCCCAAAAGGAACTACTGTTAATTCCCATGGGAATTCTGGCTGATTTGGTAATGGGTAGCAAAGTGTTTTTTAATTAAATGAATTGATGTCACTAATGTAGTTAAAACTATGGTTATTTATCAAAAAAGAGTATCCATTACATTTTTAAAGTTATGTTTGTTTATTGAAAGCAAGTCTCTGCATGCAAGAGTGTGTAGTAATGTTCAACTCTTGTTGGGTAGAGTAATCTTCATATTCCCTTTTACATATGTAACTTCTTTTATATATATATATATATATATATGAGCAAAACGCCCCCCCCCCTCCCATCCAATGGACAGTGCTAAGTTGTCAAACATTTAAACCAAATTTTCTCAAAACAACTTGTCTGACCGTCCCATAGACCTTCCCTTTGAGAAACACCCATTTAACCTAAATTTGAGACACCAGCAAAAGAAGAAATAACGATAGACTTTTTTCTATTCCAAAGAAAAACGATTTTATTGTGCGTACAAAGGTACGTTCCCACAGCTTTATCGATCGAATTCTCACTTGGAATCGATTTTTGTAATTTTTTTGAGACTTATACACGCCCTGATACCGTCGGTATCTACATATCAAATTTGAGTGCAATCAGATGGAGGATGCCCAAGATCCTAGAAGACACACACAGAGACAGACAGACAGAACAGATTTTATATAAGATATATATATATATATATATAATAACAAAATAATATATAAACATATGCAAATATACATGCATATATGTACATACCTACATCTATATGTATATATACATGCGTATATGGGTACAGGACACCAAAAAAACGTTGAACACAATGAGAAACGAAAACATAAAAACAAAAACATGGAAACGGACTTTTATTTTCAAACAACGGAAAAACAGAGTACAAGACATACAATACAAGGAATATTCCCCTTCTTCAGTTCTCCCTGTTTCGTCTACACCACGTTTTCGAAGGTAAGGACAAGACGCGACTTCGTTGAAACAGTCCTTCCCGCAAAGCAAATTAAATAAAATTTGGGAGTTTTTGTGGACGGGTAAAAGTGGTAACAAGTACAGGACAGTAATAGCAAAACAAGACAGTGAAACCAATACGAAATGAAGACAGTAAAAGACAGGACAAGGAGAATAACACAGGGAAAACAAACGGTGAGGGCTGTTAAGCCGAGACGATGGAAAAATTATTATTTTGAACGCATTGAGAAGACGGCTTACAAGAAGGACAGGATAAGCCGTGTTGACTTGTTGAAGGTAGCAGTTGGAAAGAAATCTTCCTTCTGGTCACGTGTCAGTGATGAGAGGGAGGAGGAGGAGGAGTAAGAGAGAGGGAACGGTGAAAGGTAGAGGAGAAGAATAGGGAAGGGTGGGAGAGAAAACCAGAAAGTATGAAGAATGAGAGAGGAAGAGACAGACAGAAGAGGAAAAGTAATATATATATATATATATATGTATATATATTATATTCTTGTCAGAGACGAAAAGGTGGGGTGCTCTCAACTAACCCTGGCATCCTTAAACTCTTTTTTACACTTTTTTTGTCTCCAGTGAAAATACTTCTCCAATGCAAACTGCAGTGAAATGCATTTAAATATTTCTCAAACATATTTAAACTGGCATCAAGTTTATTTTCTTCTCAGCACATTAACTAATGAATTTATTCAGGTTTGGCAGCTGAAATGTGCCACCAATTAATCATTTATACAGTATAAATTTCAATGACGAAATGTGGCAAAATGTTTTAACCCAAACAATTAACCATTACCAAGAAACTTAATATGGAAATGCTGTGAATTATGAATAAACGTTTTTACTTATTAGGTAATCAGTTCACATCATAAAAAATCCATAGAGTAATATGACATTTAAAGAATATATTACGCATAAGTTTCAATAATGAACTTACTGTATGTATATATAATATCTGTATATCTACTATTTCTTCAGTAACTGGATCCTAGATTGATATTAAAAATGCTGAAACATATTGTTTTTGTTTTTTTTATTGTACATTGAAGCATATATACCATACAAAAAAAAATCTGAACTAAAAATAGTAAAAGAAGATAATGCCAGAAGCAAAACATACATGAAAAAGAGAAAAATATATGTATAATATATATATGCGCATGCACACACACATATATATATATACACACACAAACATGCATATATAAACATACATACAGATACACATATGCATGAAAACATTTATATACAATTACATACGACTATATATATATATAATAGAATGTTTTGACATTAGCGAAGAAGATGTCCTACTAGCCATAGATGAAGTGGACACAAACTCAGCTGCTGGTCCAGACGGTTTCCCAGCAATCCTCCTCAAAGCGTGTAAACATGCCCTGGCAAAACCCCTCAAGATTCTCTTCCAGAGCTTTCTTGCGAATGGCAAACTGCCAAGCAAGCTGAAGGAGGGAATAATATGCCCAATACATAAAGGGGGAAGTAGAGCAGATGCCAAAAACTATAGGTCTATCTTTCTGACTTCACACATCAGCAAAGTCATGGAACGGATAGTCAGAATGAAACTAATCACGTTCCTTGAGGAAAATAACTTGCTGAGTGATACCCAGCATGGTTTTCGACAAGGTAGGAGCTGGCTGACCCAGCTCTTACAACATTATGACTGGGTGTTGAGGCAGTTACTGAACAAATCAAATGTGGACGTAATCTACCTTGATTTTGCAAAAGCTTTTGACAAGGTGGATCATGGTATGATATGCCACAAACTGCGTGACCTCGGCATAGCTGGAAAACTTGGAGTGTGGTTGCATGACTTCCTGAAAGATAGGAGTCAGGCAGTAGTGGTTAATGGAGCCACCTCTATGAACACACAAATAGTGAGTGGTGTTCCACAGGGCACTGTCTTGGGACCACTGCTTTTTATAGTGGCCCTCTCAGATATACCCTCAAATGCCCGGATAGCCACTCTGGCCAGCTATGCAGACGATACAAAAGTCTCGCAGAAAATACAGAACCACAGCAATGTTGCACACCTGCAGCAGGAGTTGGACTCAATCTACAGATGGGCTGAGGATAATAATATGCAGTTTAATGCTGAAAAATTCCAGGCCCTGCACTACCAGCATCCCAAACTGAATATTAAACTTACAGGATACACTGGTCCACAGGGAATTTCAATCCCAGAGCCTAAGTCTGTGAGGGACCTGGGTATCGACATGAGTAAACTCTTTCCAAGTGCACATTACCAGGATGGCGACAAAGTGCAGACGACTGGCTGGGTGGATCCTAAGAACATTCAGAACCAGAGATAAGGAAACCATGATGGTCCTCTGGCGGACATTCGTCCTCAGCCGCCTGGATTACTGCTCACAGCTATGGTCACCCACCAGTGTAAAATTAACAGCGGACCTTCAAGCAATCCAGAGAAGATTCACAAAGATCGTCTCTTTGGAACAGCTCAGCTACTGGGAAAGGTTGAAACAGCTAAGACTCTACTCCCTGGAGAGAAGACGCAAGAGGGATGCAGTAATATATGTCTGGAAGATCCTGGAAGGAATTGTGCCAAATTTTGGCATTGCAAGCTACACTAATGCTAGAACGGGACGACACTGCATAGTGCCAAAGATCCCAGCAATGCCATCATGCTTCAGGACCAGCTTCTGCAACAGCCTGGGTTTCAAGGGCCCACAGCTTTTTAATATTCTCCCAAAGAGTCTGAGGAACTTGCACAAAGTAGATGTAGCTGTTTTTAAATCAAAGATGGACATCTTCCTGTCGAGAATCCCAGATGAACCTACCACACGGCAAGAGGTGCAAATGAGAGTAGCTATATCAAACTCCATTCTTCACCAAGTGCCACATATTAGAGGAGGTTCTTCGTAATAATAGTGTAGCACAAAACGGCGGTGCATCAGCATGGTTGCAGCTCTAAGCTGAAACAAGCAAAAAAAAATGTATATTATATATATGTATATTATATATATTTATATTATGTATATATTATATATGTATATATTATATATGTATATATATTATATATATACATATTTTATATATATATAATAAACAGAAAAACATGTATGGTATTCTATGCTTTATAGGACATACAACCATTTCAGCAAAATGCTAAAATAATTGCATAGCAGTTGTAGAAACATTATGCAATCTGGCTCTTCAACCCATTAGTATGCCACAGTAAATATTGTTTTTACTGCAGGACATTGATGAGGTGAAGTGCATAATTGCAAAATGTTTCTACAAGTGTTATGTAATTATTCCAGCATTTTGTTGAAACATGTGTATGTCCTATAATATATTGAATATCAAACTTGTTTTTCTGCTAATTACTTTAATTTCTATTATTTTGGCTCATACTCTGTACTCTTAGCCTACTCTGAGGTTGATTCTCCATGACATGCTACACTGGATACAAGAATAGGGTGTAGAATCTACTTCTCTGACCAATTTTTTGTTTTGTGTTACACTCTACTTTATCCCTTTTTCTTGTATGTCTCTCTCTCTCTCTCTCTCTCTCTCTCTCTCTCAATATATATATGTGCTTGTGTGTGTGTGAGCATCTGCAAACATATATTTTATGTATGTATATGTATATATATCAGTTATTAGCAATGAAGGCACTGTTATTACTAAGTGGCAGTCCTTAAACCCTATTTAATGTGGATGTATTATAAGAAAACCATAATACTGCAGTATTTGTTCTGAGAAAGCTTCTCACATAGATGTTTAATGCATAAAAGGATTGAGATATTGATAACAGATGAGAACTACCCCACTCCAGTGGTAGAACAGCTGTATCACGATATTTCAGCATGGTTTGTGCCTCATCAGCAGCAAGTGTAAACTAACAGTATGCTGACCAAATCTCCCTTCCACCAATATAGAGAGAAACAGTAATTATTCAGCCACTGGTGTAGCTGCAAACCAAGAATAAATCAAATATTAATGATGGAAGCAGTATTATTACTTAATGCACTCCTTAAATCCTATTTTATGTGGATGTCTTATAAGAGCACTATAGTACTGCAACCTATAAATATTTACTACACACACACATATGCATATGTAGGTATGATTTCATACATAGACACACACAAATATTTGCACAAACACACACACGAGCACATATATAAAGTTTCACATAAAAATATGCAAATTAATATGGTTTCCCATGATGATTTTTAAATGTACTGAAAATTTTTTGGTTGCAATTCACTAATAGCTTGTTCTTCTTATTCAATATGGTAGTTTTGGATAGTAATATTTCAAGTGCTTTGCATGAACATTATCAACACTCCTACAGTTTTGTATCAACTGTAAGCTATATATTCTTCAACTTGTAATAACAAATGTCATATTTTTCTTGAGTTCATATTTATATATGTACGTATGTCATTATACAATTTATTTCAAAGTTTCTTGCCAATAGAGAAAGAACCGGTTTCTAACCTAGATCCAAGGTTCCTTGATTGGAATTTCAACATCAACAACAGGGTATTTTTGTTTGTTTGTATGTTTATTTGTATGTTTATTTGTATGTTTGTTTGTTTGTATGTATGTATTTATGTATGTATGTATGTATGTATCTATCTATCTGTCTGTCTGTCTGTCTATCTCACCATCATCAACATCATTTAACATCTGTATTCCATGCTGGCAAATGTTGGATGGTTTGATAGGAGCTGGATAGTCAGTGGACTACATCACGCTCTTCTGTCTTCTTTGGCATGGTTTCTATGGCTGGATGCCCCTCTTAACCACCAACCACTTTACACAGTCTACAAGAGTAGCTGTGTGGTAAGAAGCTTGCTTCCCAACCACATAGTTCCAGGTGCAATCCTACTGCGTGGCACCTTGGGCAAGTATCTTCTACTATAGATTTGGGCTGACTAAAGCCTTTTGAGTGGATTTGGTAGACAGAAACTGAAAGAAACCCATCATATATATGTATGTATGTATATTTGTGACTTCCTTTGATGCTGACATGCAATGTCTGTGCAAGACCCTGCCTCAGTAAAGCTGGACTCATGAGTCATCTTTGTAGTCATAAAACGAGACAGATGAGTGACAACCTGGCCACTGGTGGTGGTATAACAGACCATACTAATCATATCTGTCAGGCATGTGGAAGAGAGTGTAATTCGGCAGGAGGACTTAAACGACATGCAAAGGTACATGAAGCCCAGTTACAACTACAGCCGGCTATTACCAGTAAAGGTTTTAGTTGCCAATTTTGTACAAGACATTGTAGATCTTTAGCTGAGCTAAAAAGTCACATTTGATCACAGCACCAGTAACAGTTAAGCTTCGTACAATGGCCATACTCGATAACGAGGGGGCAGCCATAATAATAATATTTGTATGTCTGTGTTTGTCCCTCCACCATCGCTTGACAACCTATGCTGGTGTGTTTACGTCCCCATAACTTAGTGGTTCAGCAAAAGAGACTGATAGAATAAGTACTAGGCTTACAAAGAATAATTCCTGTGATTGATTTGTTTGGCTAAAGGTAATGCTCCAGCATAGCCAAAGTCAAATGACTGAAACAAGTAAAAGAATAAAAGGAAATATATATGTACATATACATATACTTGCACACATACATCCACACACCCACACTCATGTATATATATATATATATATATATATATATATATATATATACATACATACACAAACAATCATCATTGTCATTGTTTTAATGTGTTTTTTATGTTTTCATGGGTCAGATTAGAGTACAAAAAGGAAGAATTTTCTCCAACCCTTTCTGGCATCAACTCTGTCTGATGCTGTTGAAGTAATCCCCCAGCCTATTGAACAGCAAACTGCTTGGACATGACTACATGGAGAAGTGGAAACAAACAACACAAATCGAATGAGCAATTTGTTTGCAAATGACATGTCCATCTATATATGCATATATAAACATGATATTTATGTATGTAAACACCCAACCCTTTACACTCAGTTTGAATTAAAATACTTAACACTTGCCCAATTTAGCATCACCACAGACCTTGCTATAATTACGAGAATCCAGACTGAAATGAAAAAGAGCTTGCCAGCTCCAGGAACAACATTTAGTATGCAATTGTCATAGAGAAAATGGTCTCTTGAAGTTCCTCAAGATGGAAGATTTCCTTATTACCATAATATTAGTCATATTTCAAATGTCATGGATCAATGTAAATTAGATGAATGGTGAGCTTCCTTTGGCAGCTGAAACGTCAGTTTAAAGTGGGTTTTAATTAATGAACATGAAAACGTACTTGCTTCCATACCAATTGGCTAGCAATCAGTACAGGAAAACGAAAGTAATGAAGCTGTGAATATTGTTTTGAAAAAGCTCAAATATATTGAGCATGAGATATGTACGAAAATGAAAGTACTGAGCTTACTGCTTGGACAACAAAGTGCTTGTACTAAATTTCTTTGTGTCTATGGGACAGTTAAATTTTAAAAGATGACTAGATGAGAAAGGAATGGCCAGAAAGAAGATTGTTCAGAAATTATACAAAAATAAAGATTTTTCATTAGTCTAATTCAATACTTATTCAACAAGACGTATCTGAATTCTTTATTATTTTGAAATTTAATCAGAATATATAATCAGCTTAATGTTTGTATAAGTATGGTAATGTAAAGATTACCAAAGAGAAGTGAAGTGTTCATGTACTTATAGTCTCATGCTATATAACAATCTCTCAAGCAAGAATGGTAAGACAGCACAGAAAGATAGAATGAAACTATTACGTAACTTGGTAGATATCTGTTACAACCACTTCTCTCCAACATATCATAATTATCCAGATGCCTTGACGATGTCAAGTGGCCGTTATTTGAATCTAATGAGAGGAGAGTATTGTAGAATAATATGTATCTAGTGACAATGAGTCATAATCTATGTAGGTTCCGTCCCTCATTGCAGCCAGTGGCTTTTAACTTACATTGCTATGGTTTGGATGAAAGGTATAAATGTCACAGCACTTTTTATCTCTTTGTCACCTGAAAATGGAGAAGGCATTAGGAAACCATTTTGATGTACCTGTCTGGAACTAATCTAAGAAGACCATAAAATGTAAGAGGTATCATTGGAATATTGCTGGGAATTAGAACACATTGCAGTGTCATCCAGAATGGTTTTATATTGAAGTAGCTGTAGATGTAGTTGAGTCAGCTTAAACTGAAAATACCTTTAGCTCAACAGAAGATGACAACTTAATGCTTTGTGGTGTAATTTTCTTGACAGCTAAAGTCCACTAAGTTTCCTGCATTCCACCTGTGATTCCACTAGTCTGATGTGTTAAACCCCAATTATAGAAATAGGAAGGTAATAAAAGTTACTTAACAACGCAAAGAGAAAAATATTCATTCAGTATTCTAACTGGTTTATTCTGGCTTTTTATGTCAATCAACACATTCTGGCCATATTCTGTGTAACTAAAAAATAGTTTCGATATTGTTTATACTGTGTTTGACATTTAAACATTTTTCACTTCACAATTATTTTTTGTCACATCAAAAATATTAAATAAATTTATTTTTCTCTTCACCTTTATATCATTCTTGAGGAAGTCAACTTTTCCGTCTATCCTTCAAGAATTGAATAAAATGAAATACTAAATGATAACCGAGGCCAGTTTAAATGGATAACCCCATCTACCCCACCAAATTTGCAGGCTTGTGCTTATATTATAAATGTTTGCTAACAATGTTTGATATGTATAAAAGGAAACACTACTTCAAATAAACTACAAGGACAAATCTACCTTGTTTACATAGAATATATTGTGTTAATAATTATTATTCTAAATAACTGACCACATGCCGTCAATAATGACAGCTATTTGTAGTATTTTATACATAAATAAGGTACAAAATAAGCTACATAATAATCACACATACAAATATTCACATACTTCCCTTGTACATACACACATATACTCACACAGAGTTGAAAAGCTGATTTTTCCCCGCCTTCCTTATTCAACTCTCATCCCTTCCTTTCTCGCATTGCTATTACTTTCTCCCTCTCTACTTCTTACCCTCACTACTTCATCACTGAATTGCTGTTTTCTCCCCTACGCTACATCCAGCATAATTCTGAACAAATATATATATATATACAGATATATAAAAACACTACGATCATTCTTATATTAGGAGATATAGTCCTAAATCAAGATGACTTTATAACCTATGGACTTCATTTCATAGGATCTTGTCCAGTTATATAAATTAAATTAAAACTGTAGGTGTAGGAGTGGCTGTGTGGTAAGAAGCTTGCTTACCAACCACATGGTTCTGGCTTCAATCCCACTGCATGGCACCTTGGACCAGTGTTTTCTACTATAGCCTCAGGCTGATCAAAGCCTTGTAGGTGGATTTGGTAAATAGAAACTGAAAGAAGCCTGTCGCATATATATATATAGAGAGAGAGACAGACAGACAGATATGTGTGTGTGTGTATATATATTTGTATGTGTGTCTGTGTTTGTCCACCCACCATCGCTTGATGACTGATGTTAGTGTGTTTGCAGAGATGATTTTTAAAATGAGAATATCTGAAATAAACTCGACTGCTCTCACAAACAAGAATACTAAAAATAAACCTGACTGCTCTCAATAATTAAGTAAAAACACAGAAAAATAATCCAGAATCCTTGTCCAGTACCAGATCAATCTCTAAATCTAATCAGTTTTTGCCAGTCATGAGGCCAAACATCCCTGAAAGTTTCATCCAAATCCATCCAGCAGTTCTTGAGATACCTTGTCCATGGACAAACAAACAAATGCGACTGAAAACAATACCATCTCCTATGCTAAGGTGAAGGTAATAATAATAATAATAATAATAATAATAATGATAATAATAATAATGATGATGATAATAATATTAAATATTATTAATAGTAAAAGGGAAGCTGTCAGAAACACCTAGATAAGATCCCAGGCGAACCATGTCTCAGAGAAATCCAAAAGATTCTGCTGACAAGTAGTGTCCACATCCTTAGAAAAACCCTCTCCATTTAAATGTCTGTGTTATATTACATGAAGATATTTCACTACCCCCCCTCCCCAAGCTTTCAGTCATATTGTAACATCTCTCATCCTTCACTTGCCCCAGGACACTGGGTGTGTCATGGCAAGTGACTGTAACACAGAGCCAGATTAAAAGTAAAATAATAATAAATAATAATGATAATAATAATGATAATAAAATAACAGGTGCATTAGGCATGATTGAAAAACGTACAGACAAATACATAAATACCAAAACATCACGACTTATGAACATATAGAAAATAGCACTACTAAGCACTACACACATCCTACATATAGCACTATCAATACAGTGAATATAAGAGCACCACAACAAACCACAGCACATACCCAAGGCACACAGTGGATTTCTTTAAGTTTCTATCAACTAGATCTACTCACAAGACCTTGGTTGGCCCAAGGCTATAGTAGAAGACACTTGCCCAAGGTGCCACACAGTGGGACTGAACCTGGAACCATGTGATTGGGAAACAAGCTTCCTACCATAGCCACACCTGTGCCTATGATTAAGATATAAGCATAAGACATGCTCATGAAGGTGCATAGTCTAGTGGTTAGTGTGTTGTACTCACAATCACAAGGTCATGGTTTCAATTCTCTGACTGGGTGATGCATTGTGTTCTTGAACGAAACACTTCATTTCACTTTGCCCCAGTTCGCTCAGCTGTAAAAGAGTAAACGTTCACTGGACTGACATCCTGTTCTGGGGTAGCCAACCCGATGAGTTTTAGGACTCAACACCATAAGAGATGCTTAATACAGAGAATAGACATTTGCCTCAGGTGATGAATTGTTGTGTTGTCTAGCATCACAACTCAGATAAAATACATACTCTGTTGGCTTCTATACCTGCTTTGTTTCCTTGATTTGTGTAGCTGAGTGAAATAAAACTACCAAAAAAAGCTTCTTCCATCTTCGTACAATATAAGAAAGGAGCAAAAAAGGACTAAGTTAGATCCAGTTTTCCTCTCAGTAACTGAATTAGGCCAATTATTTTCAGGTATGAACAATCAGTGGAAGTAAATGCTTCCACCAAAATTGAACTTTCGTTTTCAGTCTTGACTTACTGTGGAACTTAGCATTGTTCTAAAGCTCTAATCCCACTCATTACTAAGATACATTGAAACAAAAGTTACTCCAACAACTAGTTGTAAATAGTAAATTTACTTCAGTCTTCAACTCAAACATAAACTAAACAGAAAGCTATGAAGATATTACACTGACATGTACATTGACTGATTCTAAAAGGGAAATTTATGATGGTCAACCCTTGCTGTTAATTATACATAATTTGTTCAGAACGCTTGTTACATGGTGCATTTGTCTTGAATGAGAACTGTTGAAATTAGAAGAACAGAGACTAAAAGTTTATAAATCTCTCCCACTTCATTCCTTCTCCCAGTTTCACACTAAATAGTCTTAAATAACTTACTTATCGAATAGGGAAATTGGTTGAACATCTGACTAAAATACCTTCTGGGATTTACTTACGTCATTTTATGTTCTCAGTTTGAAATCTTGATGTGGTCACCTGGGCTTCCATAAAATAAATAACATTGAAATATTGGAATTAATTAAATCAATCTGTGAACTTGTACCATTGTAAGAATTCATTGTCATCATCATCCCCAACATCACAATCAACATCATCATCGTTGTTGTTGTCATTGTTATCATCATCATCATTATCATCATCATTGTCATCATCATTAGGATAACATTGTTAGAATGGTGTTTAGTTTCATTTCTTTATGCTGCAAGTTATGTTCCCATGAGGACAATTTTGGCTTTCATCCGTCCAGATGAGATAAAATAGATACCAATAATATATATATATATATATATTTATATATATATATATATATATATATTTATATATTTATATATATATATAAATGTATATATATATATATATATAAATATATATATATATATATTTATATATTATATATTTATATATATATATTTATATATATATATATATTTATATATATATATATTTATATATATATTTATATATTTATATATATATATATATTTATATATTATATATATATTTATATATATATTTATATATATATATATATATATTATATATATAATATATATATATATATATTTATATATATATATATATATATATATTATATATATATTTATCATCATCATCATCATCATCATCGTTTAGCGTCCGCTTTCCATGCTAGCATGGGTTGGACGGGTCAACTGGGGTCTGTGAAGCTGGAAGGCTTCGTCAGGCCCAGTCAGATCTGGCAGTGTTTCTACGGCTGGATGCCCTTCCTAACGCCAACCACTCTGCGAGTGTAGTGGGTGTTTTTTACGTGCCACCTGCACAGGTGCCAGACAGAGCTGGCGAACGGCCACGAACGGATGGTGCTTTTACGTGTCACAGGCACGGGGCCAGGCGATGCTGGCAACGGACACGAACGGATGGTGCTTTTACGTGCCACCGACACGGGGCCAGACAGAGCTGGCAACCGGCCACGAACGGACGGTGCTTTTACGTGTCACCGGCACGGGGGCCAGCCGAGGCTGGCAACGGACGCAAACGGATGGTGCTTTTACGTGCCACCGACACGGTTGCCAGACAGAGCTGGCAAACGGCCACGAGCGGACGGTGCTTTTACGTGTCACAGGCACGGGGGCCAGCCGAGGCTGGCAACGGACACGGACAGATGGTGCTTTTATGTGCCACCGACACGGGGCCAGGCAGAGCTGGCAAACGGCCATGAGCGAATGGTGCTTTTACGTATCACCGGCACGGGTGCCAGACGAGGCTGACGGCGGACACGAACAGATGGGTCACTTAACCCCTGCTTTCTGATATATGATTTGATTTTGATTGTTCTCACTGGTCTTGCCGGGTCTTCTCACGCACAGCATACTTCCATAGGTCTCGGTCTCTGGTCATTTCCTTGGTGAGACCTAGAGTTCGAAGGTCGTGCTTCACCACCTTGACCCAGGTTTTCCTGGGTCTACCTCTTCCACAGGTCCCCTCAACTGCCAGGGTGTGGCACTTTTTCACACACCTATCTTCATCCATTCTCACCACATGACCATACCAGCGCAATCGTCTCTCTTGCACACAACATCTGATTCCTCTTAGGTCCAACTTTTCTCTCAAGGTACTTACACTCTGTCGACTATGAACACTGACATTACACATCCAACGGAGCATACTAGCTTCATTTCTTGCGAGCTTACGCATGTCCTCAGCAGTCACGGCCCATGTTTCACTGCCATGTAGCATGGCTGTTCGTACACATGCATCATACAGTTTGCCTTTTACTCTGAGCGAGAGGCATTTAGTCACCAACAGAGGTAAGAGCTCCCTAAACTTTGCCCAGGCTATTCTTACTCTAGCCGTTACACTTTCAGCACACCCACCCCCACTACTGACTTGGTCACCAAGATAACGGAAGCTATCAACTACTTCTAGTTTTTTCCCCTGGAAAGTGACGGAAGTTGTTTTCTGCAGATTTTCAGAGGTTAATGCTCCCGAGCATCTGCCACATACAAAAACCATCTTCCTAGTTAGCCTTCCTATGACATTGCTGCACCTCTTATGTGTCCATAGCTTACACTTGGTGCATCTTATAGAGTTTCTACCTACACCTTTTCTACAGATCGAGCAGGGCCATCTACCTGAAGGCGTTTGTGATTTGTCTACCTTCCTACTTATTAGGACTGGTTTTAGCTAGGTTGACTCTAAGGCCCTTCGATTCTAAACCATGCTTCCACACCTGAAACTTCTTCTCCAGTTCTGATAATGACTCAGCAATTAGAGCAAGGTCATCAGCATAGAGGAGCTCCCAGGGGCATCCTGTCTTGAATTCCTCCGTTATTGCCTGGAGGACTATGATAAATTGGAGGGGGCTGAGGACTGAGCCTTGGTGGACCCCTACCTCTACCCGGAATTCTTCACTGTACTCATTTCCAACCCTCACCTTACTAGCAGTGTCCCTGTACATGGCTTGCACAGCTCTCACTAACCATTCTTCTATTCCTAGTTTCCTCATTGACCACCATATGAGGGATCGGGGGACCCTGTCGAAGGCTTTCTCCATGTCAACAAAAGCCAGGTACAGGGCCTTATCTTTGGCTAGGTATTTCTCCTGCAGCTGCCTTACCAGGAATATAGCATCAGTGGTACTTTTCCCTGGCACGAAACCAAACTGCATCTCATCTAAACTAACTCTCTCTCTAATTAGTTGGCTTATGACCCTCTCTGTAACCTTCATCACCTGATCCAACAGCTTGATACCTCTGTAATTATTTGTATCTAGGGCATCACCTTTACCTTTGTAGCAGTTGACTATTATGCTGCTACACCAGTCATTGGGTATGACTCCTTCATGTATCACCTGATTAACTATACAGGTGACTAGGCTATAGCCGACACTACCAGATATTTTGAGCATCTCTGCAGTGATACCTGATGGGCCTGGGGCTTTCCCTGTCTTCATGCTTCTAATTGCCTTAGCTACTAAGGAACTATCAACCCTGATAGCTGGTCCATCTGTTGGGTCAACGTTCGGCAGACTCTCTTTATCCCATTCATTTTCTTTATTCAGCAACCTTTCATAGTGGCGTCTCCAAGCCTCTCTCTTTGCATCCTCGTTTAGCGCAAGTGAACCATCTTCCATGCGAACACACTTCTCTCCCACCACATCACAATTCTCTCTCACACACTGTCTTGCAACGCGAAACACCTCCAGTCTTTGGTCCTCACGGCGCAGAACATTGACAAATTTTTTCTTATCTGCTTCCCCTCTGGCTAGATAGACCTGTCTCCTAGCTTCCCTTTTAGCAGTCTGATACAATTCCCTGCTACCACCATTCTTCCAGTGCTTCCAAGTCTGTCTCTTTTCTCTAATAGCCCTGTCTACGACACTGT
The DNA here is from genome assembly GCF_006345805.1 of Octopus sinensis. Lineage (NCBI taxonomy): Eukaryota > Metazoa > Mollusca > Cephalopoda > Octopoda > Octopodidae > Octopus > Octopus sinensis. The sequence continues at coordinate 99,616,834 of NC_043005.1, read as the reverse complement.
TCCACCACCACGTTACCTTGGGACGAGAGGGGACTTTGCACCAGCCACAGATCTGGTCAGTGGCTCTCAGCAGGTTGTCCCTTAGAAACGTCCAGTTGTCCTCTACCCCATGTGATACACTATCCCCTTCTACTTCGTCAAAGGCTTCAAGTAACATGTCTCTAAATCTCTGTCCATTCACAGGATCCTTAAGCTTCCAGATCCTTCTTCTCCATGTTGGTCGTCTTCTGGTTGTCCTCCTACACCTGATCCTAAAGTCACTAACTACCAGTCTATGTTGTGGGGTGCATTCTTCGCCTGGGAAGGTTTTGGCATTTATAAGTAGCCATCTCTCCCTTTGCCTGGCAAGGATGTAGTCAATTTGGCTGGTATGTTGGCCCGATCGGTAGGTGGCTGGTAGGTTTCCTGAAGTTAGTGTTGCAAATCATAAGATTATTTTATATATATTTATATATATATATATATATTTATATATATATTTATATATGGTGCTATTAAGTTAGACATGGCCTGGGCCAATAATGGCCGAAACCTATCAAAGTATCAAAGTATCAAAGTATATATTTATATATATTATATATATATATATATATATATATATTATATATATATATATATATATATATATTATATATATATATATATATATATATATATATATTCATCCCATTCCCGTCATCCATCTGCGACGATACTTCCGTCGTAACTGCTTTCCTGTCCTTTCTCGCCCGCCTTGTAAGGCTTCTGGTCGACAAATTTTCCCTCTCTGTCTTCCACGATAATCCAGCGTTGTAATACTTTTTTCGTCTGGCGTTAACAGCCCTTCTTATCTTGTTCTCCTTGTCCTGTCTCTCACTGTTATATATTTATTTTTCCACTGTTTATATATATATTTTTTACTGTTTATATGTTTGTACTGTCGTTACCGTCTTGCTTTTTTTACCCCTCTGCGAAAAGATCTCAGAATTTTAATTGATTTGCTTTTCGCGGGAAGGAATTTTTCTTCGAAGTATACGTCTCGCTTTTATCCTTCGAAACGTTTAGTAGATGAAATCTTAGCGACTGAAGAAGGGGATTTTTCGTTGTGCTTATTGTCCTGTATCTCTCCCTTTTTTTTGCTTGTCTTGTTCCTTGGTTTGTGTCTATGTGTTTCGTCTCTCTATGTGTTCGACGTCTTTTTGGTGTCCTGTACACATATATGCGTGTATATGTACATGTAGAGGTAGGTACGTACATATATGTTTATATATATGTATATATTCTATTTTATTAACATATATATATATATATATATATATTTATATATATAATATATATATATATATATATATATAATATATATTATATATATTTATATATACTTTGATACTTTGATACTTTGATAGGTTTCGGCCATTATTGGCCCAGGCCATGTCTAACTTAATAGCACCACCTGGTGAAGTCTTTCAAGTCAGAATTTGGGCACTATGGCCCACTCAAGTAGAGAGTTATTGTTTACAGAGACATATCCGGGTGTAGGGGGTTTATCCGGGATTTCTTGAAGGAATCTGTCCAAAGACTTCTTGAACCCTATAGGGTCAGTTTCTGTTTTAATGTGTTTTGGTGTAATGTTAAAGAGAGCGGGGCCAATTGAGGTGAAATAATTGTGCCGTATTGTTGTTATGAGATGAGAGTGCGATTTTTGTTTTGGGCGGATGGCACGGGGCCCAAGCCTTGGATGTACCTTAAAGGTGATGCCAACATCATTTGGGCAATGCTGATGGAATATTTTCCACATCATGCAGATGATGTAGCGCTCACGACAACGTTGGAGAGAATAGAGTTTTAGCTTTTCTAGTCGACCCCAATAGTCGAGGCCTGTCATGCCATCTATCTTTTTGGTGATTGCCCTTTGAGGTGCTTCAACTTTTATGATACCTTGTATTGTGTGGGGAGAGCACAGTGGACAACAGTATTCAAGGTGGGGTCGGGCAAAAGTGGAGAAGAGAAGGATAATGGTGTGGATATCTCTCGACTGGAAAGTTCTGAGAATCCAGGAACACATTCTGCGGGCCATGTCAACTTTGGTGTTTATATGAGTGGCCCAGCTTATGTTGTTGTCCACAATTACTCCCAGGTCTCTGATGTTGTTGGACGCCGCGAGAGTTTCACCTGAAGGAAGGGAGTATGGGAGTTTCAGGGTATCCTCTTTTCCAAAGTGGATTAGCTCAAATTTATCCTCGTTCAGCAGCATATTGTTTTTTTTCTGCCCATTGGATAACAGCCAGTAGATCTGACTGAAGGCATGTCCGGTCACTCGCCTCATTTATGACCTTCTGTAGCTTGGAGTCATCTGCAAAGATTTTTATGTTGCTGTGCTTGATGATGTCATTAATGTCATTAATGTAAATGATGCAAAGAAGTGGGCCCAGCACAGTGCCTTGCGGAACGCCACTACTGACTTTGGCTGGGCTTGATTTTACCCCTTCAACTACAACATGTTGAGATCTGTCTGTCAGGAAACACTTGATCCATTTCAGTAACTTTCCAGAGACACCAATGTTGGATAGTTTTTTCAATAGGATCTTGTGATCGACCCTGTCGAAGGCCTTACTGAAATCAAGGCAGGTGACATCGGTGTTGGAGCCCTCTCCCAAAGCTCTCAAAATGTCCTCAAAGTGATGCAGGAGCTGCGTTAGGCACTCCCTTCCATTACGGAACCCATGTTGGTTGGAGATCAGCCGTCTTTTGCTTTCCAGAAATTGGGTTATTCGAGATCTCACCACCCTCTCAAATACCTTGATGATATGAGAGGTGAGTGAGATCGGACGGTAATTCACTGCAAGGGACTTGTTTCCCTTTTTGAAAACTGGGACAACAGACTGGGACAGAAGGTTTTTTGGAATATAGCCAGCATCCAGTGAGTTTCTCCACAGATTAGCAAGGGGAGATGCAAGTTGGTGTCGACACACCTTCAGGACACAAGCAGGGAACCTATCGGGGCCTACTGCTGAATTGTGTTTTATTTCGTTTATCGCCGCTAAGACATCAGGGGCACTAAACGTTATGTCCGATATAGTGTGTTGGGGGTTGACATCACTGATACAGCCCAGATCGGCCATATCAGGATTGCTGAAAACAGAGCAGTATCGTTTCTGCAGTATCTCGGCCATGGATTTGGCATTATCTTGGAGAGTGCCAGTTTCGTCAATTAGAGGGCCTACAGTGGAGACAGTGACCCTGCGTTTCCTCGCAAATGAAAAGAACACTTTGGGGTTGAGTTTGATTTTTTCAATGGCCCACTTCTCCTCAGCTGATCTTTGGTTATTGATGAGGGTCTTCATGCATTGTTGGAGGGTATATTTTTTGGATTCAAGCAGTGCGATAGCCGTCGAATGTGTGTGTTGCTGTTGGCAGTACTTTAGTTTGTTAATTTTTTTGTTTGTTCTTTTTATTTTTCTGATAATGGTTTTTCTGTTTTGGGGGATTCTGCACTTTTTGTTCACAGGTCTTGGTGGGGAGTGTTTTGCAAATATGTCTGTGACGGTGTCTACAAAGATCTGCCAAGATGTTTTATGGTTGGTGGAGATGCGTGTATGTGTAAAGGACCAGTCAACATGTGATAGCTCGTTCCTGATTGCATCCCAGTTGGCATTATGGAGATCCATGTTGTCAAATGGGTGGGCTGGAGGAAGGTCACTAGGATTAGCTTTCGGCTGGTGGAATTTCATGTTACAGAGAACCATGTCATGGTCTGAAAGAAGGGTTTTTTCCACTGTAACGTTATGTATAGTGTTAGTGTGGTTACTAAACACTAGGTCCAAAATGTTCTGATGTCTTGTTGGTGCAAGGACAAGTTGGGACAAGAAAAACTCATTCGTAAAGTCGAAAAGTGACTCTGCTGCTTCTTTGTCAGCGGTTGAGGCGGGAGTGCTTGGTTTCAAACAGTTTGTAGTCCAGTCAACACAGGGTAGATTGAAGTCTCCCATCATGAGTATGTTGCTAGAATGGCACTGTTGAATAAAGCACTTAATGCTGTTGAGGCATTCTTTAAAGCACAGTATGGGTGTTTGGGGCGGCCTATAGAGCCCAATTACTGTCAGGTCATTGGCTTTGTTGTGCACGGTGACTGATTCACAGTAGCCGTTGGAGAATATACTATTTCCATCTGCCGTAAATGAATCATGCAGGAAAATGGCAGTTCCACCCTTCCTCCTGCCGATACGATCCGCGCGGATGGTTGTGAAATTCTTCACTCTCACTTCGGCTTCCAAGTGGGAGTTGTCAAGGTGGGTCTCAGTGAAAATGAAGAAAGGGATGTGGTGTGAATGGTTACCAACCCAGTCTTCAATGAATTGGACCTTCCATTTTTGTGCATTGATGGAAGGGCTGACACCTTGTGCATTGAGTAGGAATGTGGAGGTTAATGTAGTGGCTGGTTTTTACTGTTGCAGGGGGCTTGGATTTTTTGTGTGTGTTAGTGGCAGCAATGTGGGGAATTGGTGCACTGGGGTAATAGCATAGGATGGTGTTGAGTGATAGCTAGAATGTTTTTGTGTATCTCTTTTGCCATGTTCAACATGGCTAAAAAAGAATTTTCCTGCTTAGGGAGCAGTTTTTGGCTGGAGGTGTGGTTGCACTGTTGGATAGGGTTGTAGTTTCCACTTTTGTTGTTGTTGTTTTTGTGTCTTCCTGAAAAGACTGGACCAGCATTACTGCAGCATGGTGTGTTTCTATTTTTATTTTTATTCAGGTTTGTGTGTTGGCTTGAAGCCCCGTTTCTGTTTGTGCGTCTGGTCCCTGGAAGATGAGTGAAGGGACAGTCACTCAGCAGACATGTTCTCTCACGTTGGGAATACCAGCAGATTTTGGGACTCCGAGTTGTGTGTGTTTTGAATTTCGATTTACTATTTGGTGGTGTTGATGTTATTGTGGGATGCGTGCTTTGGCTTTGGTCGGTAGTGCGTCTAGTGCCGGGTAGATGCGTGAAGATGCAGTCACTATTTGTGCAGAGTCTCTGGCGCAGTGAATAGCGGCATATTTGGGGATTTCTTGTTTGTGCCGTGGGGGGCGCATTCTGCTTCCTATGTTTCTTTAAGTTTTTGTTACTGCAGTAGTATTGAGGTGGTGATGTGGGGGAAGAGGGCAGTGGTTTCTTATTTGGTTTTCTGTTGGTATTTTTGGTGATAGAAGACGATGGTGGCAGCGGTGGTGATGATGATGATGATAATTGTGGTGGTTGCTGTGAGAGCGGTGAAAAGATACTGGCATTTAGTGAATCATCTAGTAAGCTAGAGTTGAGGAGTGGCTGTTGTTGTTCTTGTTGCTGTGGCTGTTGTTGTTGTTGTTGTGCTTGACCGATGTTAGGGTCAGCCATTGTGCTGGGAACCAGGAGTGGCTCATTCTGTTGTTGTTGTTGTTATATATATATATATATATATATATACTGAACTAATGCAAGAGTCTCTGTACAGTCTCTTAACATGCTACAAATAACAGTCAATATCCCTCAAATCACTCTCTACCTTCTTAAGTAATAAAAGGCCACATTAGATAATGTGATTTTACATATTTCTAATGTGATGGGATAGTTATGACTGGAACACCTTGAACCTAGACTCAATATGCCCAGGATGACAAAGAACGCCACTGGGTCCACTTATATTCAATTTCCCCTTACCATTGTGCTTATCACTTTATCCCATCAAGAGGTTCGCTCATTCTGTGCCATCAGGTATGATTTCATTATCATCAGGTCACTTGTAAACCATCACTTAACTTCTCTCTCACACTAACAAACATGTAGCTGCCATCAATGTCTCTCCTCCTTGACTTCTTGCCATAATTTTCTCTCTTACATTATTCATTACCATTATTGTCTCCTCTCCATCAATGCCTCCCATTACTGTCTCTCTATTTCTCTACTCACTGCCATTATTGACTTTCATTAGTCCTTCCTTCTCAGCCTGATTCTTTTTCTACCTTTGTGCTTTCACCTGTCTATCTTCTTGATTAAGTTGTCCTGAATAAATAGAGATTGCATAGGGTAGCAAAGACTCTTTAGCACTTTGGGTCACAAAGTAGCCACTTTCATTCTACACATGGTAAAGTGGACAGCAGATAAGCTTAGCCCTTTCGTTACTGTATTTATTTTGAGATGTTCTGTTTCTTTCAATTGCTTTAAATATAACAAAGAATTTAGTAAAATTACTTGGTTATCATTAAGCTAGTGTTAGGAACATAAATTGAGACTAAAGTTTGGTGGAAGATTTTAATTCAAAACTTATGAAAACAAAACATTTGTATTACAGAGCCAGAGCCAGTTTCAGCCAGGTTGGTAACAAAAGGGTTAAAGAATGTAAGGTTTGAAAGAACCATTTAGTCTGGCCAAGGAAGAGACAAATAATCTAGTGTTGGTGCCATGATGAGTGTACCCAGTACATTCTGTAAAGCTACTGGTGTTAGGAAGCATATCCAACCATAGACACCATGGTGGTTCTCCAATACGTGTAGGAGAATAGTCACTCTGAATGATAACTAGCTTCAACTGTGACAACTATTCCACCTATTGAAGCAAGGTGATCATATCTGGTCTCCTTGTTTCAGTAGTATACTATTTACTCTTTTACTTGTTTCAGTCATTTGACTGAGGCCATGCTGGAGCACCGCCTTTAGTTGAGCAAATCAACCACAGGACATATTCTTTGTAAGCCTAGTACTTATTCTAACAGTTTCTTTTGCTGAACCGCTAAGTCACGGCAATGTAAACACACCAGCATCGGTTGTCAAGCGATGTTGGGGGAACAAACACAGACACACAAAAACATACACACATATATATGATGGGCTTCTTTCAGTTTCCATCTACCAAGTCCACTCACAATGCTTTGGTCGACCCGTGGCTATAGTAGAAGACACTTGCCCAAGGTGCCATGCAGTGGGACTGAACCCTGAACCATGTGGTTGGTAAACAAGCTACTTGCCACACAGCCACTCCTATGCCTATGGTCAGTTTATATGGAGAAATCCCAGAAAATCTTGTAATTATCATTCACCAACACAGCCTCCGGCTTGTGATCATACCTCCTTTCTGTCACCTCAAATCTAAAAACTTGGATAACATCCCACTGCATGCTTTTACCGACGCAGTCATGCCTACATTTTGTGCTAACTTTTTGCATGCACTTTTGAGAGGCCTTTAGGAAATGTATTATATAATTACTTTTAAATTAATATTATTGAATTATAAACATAATTTTACAATGAAATGTTCTCACAATTGTAGAAAAGCATTTGAATATTTCAGTTCTAATTAAACCATTAATTATAATTACTTTTCATATAATATAATATGCATAATTTTTCTAAAAGTGTCTTGCATATTTAACAGATAGATAACTAATGTAGAATTTGTTTCTAATTGTTGGAATGTAGCATTTCCATGTTTATTTTTTCATTGTCTGCTGACGTCATCAAAGGTTAATACTAAACTGGCATTTTTTGTAATATTATATTCCTTCTTAATGTTCTTTTTCTATGCAGACATATTCTCTTTATTCACTTTGAATTTAAGCAATTTTGGATTTCCTTATGTTAAAATATATTTTTGGCTATATTACTTTGAGATTTTCTGTGTCTCACTATGATAACGAAACAGAAGTGATCGTTGGTATTGTGTGGTGGATGTAATTACCAATTAAAGATGTGACTTTCTCCATTCTTATTTTTGTTATATATAAATATAATCATCCTTTTTAAATTCATTATTTCGAGACTTGCATAGTTTGAACACAGGAATATTTACTTCCCTCTTTGTTTCATTCTTTAAAACCCTCCATCAATTTCACTTATTCTCCTTACTTATTCTGTCTCTCTACTTCCTCTCTGTATATATGTGTGTGTGTGTGAGTGTAAATATGTATGTGTATGTAAATCTAAATATATGTATATGTAAATATATAAGAATATTTTGCGTAATAAGATAAAAAAAGAAACCAAGGCTATATCTACACAGCCTTGGTTTTTTTATCTCATTACACA
>NC_043005.1:99543815-99603815 GCF_006345805.1 Octopus sinensis | reverse complement strand
TTATATATATATATTATATATATATTTATTTATATATTATATATATATTTATTTATATATTTATATATATATTTATATATATATTTATTTATATATTTATATATATATTTATATATATATTTATATATATACATACAATAAATATTAAAAGATGATGATAATGAGATATAAATGTGTGTGTGTGTTTGTGTGTGTAAATACACACACACATTTATGCACACAGTATCAGGTACATCCATCCTTACAAACATTGAATCTTGTTTTCTTTGGTAGGATTTAAGAACCACAAGTAACATAAATTCCATTACAAAGCTTTATTATCCAAAATCCAGTCGTAATATTTGATCTTTTTTATGTCCAAACTGGCCAAATCAGGCCTCTCGCACCTACCCGACAATGTCGTTCTACACATAGACAATCACATCATCAGATTCACGAACCTACAAAATAATGCATGATTAATTTGAAACAATGTAGTCATATAAGCATTACGGATAATGGATAAATCTGATTTCTACAGGGTTATTCTTGTTCAACCATTTATTTCATTCAGTTCTTATCAGTAAAAGATGTCCCAATACACTGTAACATTCTCTCCATTATCTATTTATAGTTCTTCAGAGATTGAAGGTTTGCTTCCAACAACTTCTGATCTATTTTACATACATAGACATGCATGTACATACTTACACACACACACACACACACACACAACACACACACACACACACACACACACACACACACATGCATATTGCATGCATATCTTTCTGCAACTGTTAACTTTCTTTTCACTTTCAATATTCTGTTTCCGTAAAAACTTTCTTTTGAATATTCTCTCATCATTCAGGTTTTGCTTTGATTTAATGTTACAGTAAACCCAACTTCATACACAAATTTTATTTCCTGAATCTTATTCAGTTTTGAAAATTCAAGATTGTAATATATGAAAAGCTTATATGAAGAAAATATATGGAGCAGCTTTATCTATGGTAAAATGTGGAACTGTTGTGTTGGGATTCTGTGAAGTAGGATCTACTCTGGTATCACAGAAAACATCTAAGAGCCAGAAACAGTTGACTGATACGCTAAATGCCAAGTAATATTTAGTTACAACTCACTGAATCTGAGTTAAAATCAACTTTATTTTATACTAGCAGTATAGCCCAGAGTTGCTCGGGGTTGTTTTCTTTTCAACCCTTTAGAATAGAAATTTTTGAAAAGTAAAACTTTTGCATTATGTAGCTTGTTATTCTCTTTAAGTGAACATTATTCTGGTTGAAATACACTGAAAAATGGTGATACAGTAGTAAAAAAATCATAAAAAATAGGGATTTTCATAGAAAAAAAGCACCTTTTTGATGTAAATAATTTTTGGTCTTAATATGGTCCGATTTGAATTTTTTCTTCTACAGAATGAAGAGCAAGCCTTCTTCTATCATACTTTCAATTTTGGTCAACTTGCACCGCAGGTTCTCAGAGGAGATAGTGTTAGTTGAAGGCTACCAAACCTGCCACACACGCACACACAGACAACTTCACTTTATATATATAGATAAGTCTGCAGATGATGAAATATAATACCAGCAATATATTAAGGCCAGTTCAGCCCCCTCCCTACTTACAGTCTTATTAAACTTCCCCTGCAGCTTTATGCAACCTCCTGAGGAAAACATAGACTTTATCCTACCTTCTGACATCATGATTGTGTTTTTTGTTGTTAATGTTTAGCTCTATGCTGGTCCTAATCCATTGGTCCTTATCCACCAGATCTATGATTGATTGCCTGTAAGTCAATTCTGACTAAACTGATAATATGATATTCAAAAGGCTTCTTCTTCACCATCATCATTATTTAATGTCTGTTTTCCTATGCTGGCAAGGACTGAATGCTTCAACTTGAACAGACAAACCAGAAGGTTGAGATGAGTTCCAGTGTTTGCTTTAGCATGGTTTCTACAGCCTTTCTAATTTTAACCATTTCACGAAGTGTACAGGGTATATTTTTTTGCGCTATCACTGATGAGGTCACAAAATAAGACCCCTCAAGTGAGTTGGGTCATGATGTGACAATTCAGCACTGCCAATTCAGCCCCCGACAATTCAGCACTGACAATTCAGCCCCCGACAATTCAGCACTGACAATTCAGCACTGCCAATTCAGCCCCCGACAATTCAGCACTGACAATTCAACACCGACGATTCAGCACTGACGATTCAGCACTGATAATTCAGCACTGACAATTCAGCCACCGACAATTCAGCACTGACAATTCAGCACTGACAATTCAGCACCAACAATTCAGCACTGACAATTCAACACCGACGATTCAGCACTGACGATTCAGCACTGATAATTCAGCACCGACAATTCAGCACTGACAATTCAGCACTGCCAATGCAGCCACCGACAATTCAGCACTGACAATTCAGCCACCGACAATTCAGCACTGACGATTCAGCACTGACAATTCAGCACTGACAATTCAGCCACCGACAATTCAGCACTGACAATTCAGCCACCGACAATTCAGCACTGATAATTCAGCACCGACAATTCAGCACTGACAATTCAGCACTGCCAATTCAGCACTGACAGTTCAGCACTGACAGTTCAGCACTGATAATTCAGCACTGACAATTCAGCAATGCCAATTCAGCACTGACAATTCAGCAATGCCAATTCAGCACTGACAATTCAGCACCGACAATTCAGCACTGACAATTCAGCAATGCCAATTCAGCACAGACAATTCAGTGCAGGGCATCTTATTGAACTTAGGTTAAAAGTGATTTTTGGGATGGAAAAAAAAGAGTGAAAATATTTCAATTATTTATTTAAAAACATGTAAAGATAAAAATTACAACAAGAATTAAAAATGCTAAATTATATTCTTTAATTCCAACATTTAGAGTTTAATTTGATAACTAATTTCTCTTAAATATTCTAGTTTGTCAACTCTCATATGATATTCTGAAATAATTATTTTCACGGTGGAATATGCTCGTTCATCCTTTGAATACTTTACAGTATCTTGTGTCATCTCGTATGGGCATGTGTATATATTCTTTTATTTGTTTCAGTCATTTGGCTGTGGCCATGCAGGAGCTCTGCCTTTAGTCAAGCAAATCAACCACAGGACTTATTCTTTGTAAGCCTAGTACTTATTCTATTGGTCTCTTTTTGCTGAACCGCTAAGTTACAGGGATATAAACACACCAGCATCGCTTGTCAAGCAATGATGGAAGGACAAACACACACACACATATATGTATATATATGTATATATATATGTGTGTCAGGTCACTTTCGAGTACTACTGGTAACATGTAACCCAGTACAACCTGTTGCATGGTTGGGTCGTCGGTGACTAAACCGGCAACCCCATCAAGCTTGGTTGGTGAGGAGGGTGTTTATTGGACACACTGCAGGATGAAAAACAAAACCCGTCAAAGGGCGGTGGAACTCTTGAGAGTCAACGGCCATCCAATAAATGTCTTAAGGCTGTATCATGCATGGGGACATAGAAATAATCGGACTGAATACCTGACCGTGCGGTTAAACCATTGGGAGTGAAGGACTCCTAGCCTTTGTTAGGGCATTCTTCTCGGAGAAGGTATCTCAGGTAACTCCGATATAAAACCTGTGGCTCAGTGGTTACCGATGATGTTGACTTGTTCTTTTCGGATTATGGCTGCTGTTGCTTAGTGAGTGGGATTGACTCTACACAGCCTTTCCTCACTTTAAAAAAAATCTTCTTGCACAGGCATTGCACGATAACAACATTGATTAAGCTTCGTGCAATGGTCATACTCGATAACGAGGGAGCAACCACCATATATATATATATATATATGATGGGCTTTTTCAATTTCCACCTACCAAATCCACTCACAAGGCTTTGGTTGGCCTGAGGTTATAGTAGAAGACACTTGCCCAAGGTGCCACACAGTGGGACTGAACCTGGAACCATGTGGTTGGTAAGCAAGCTACTTACCACACAGCCACTCCTGTGCCTATGCTTTTTGTTTTTGTATAGTTAATCTATTCTATGATTGCTGTTTGTAGGTTGCATGTGTTTTAGATATACAGCCAACACCAATATAATGTAATAATAAATTACATATATAACATCATCATCATCATCGTTTAACGTCCGCTTTCCATGCTAGCATGGGTTGGACGATTTGACTGAGGAGTGGCAAACCAGATGGCTGCACCAGGCTCCAATCTTGATCTGGCAGACTTTCTACAGCTGGATGCCCTTCCTAATGCCAACCAATCCGAGAGTGTAATGGGTGCTTTTTACGTGATGCACTGAATTATTTAGCACTAAATTGTTAGCACTGAATTGTTGGCACTCCAACAATTGGTAAGGTACTGTGGGATAAGAAACCATGATAGAAGGACAGGATCAGGTGTCTTGTTGAATAGGTGAATACACAGCTTGCCCATCTGGAAAGAGAGAGAGATAGAAAGAGATGCAAGATCAAAGTACGAGGGGAATATGAGACAGAATAGGATAGAGGAAAAGAAAAGGTGAGTAGATAGGTGAGTGTGCTATAGGGAGAATAGAGTGACAAATGATTAGAGATGGAGAATGAGTAGGGTGCAGAGAATATCAGTTCAGTGGAGGGGAAACAGATGAAGGAAACAGGATATTGTAGAAGACTGACCCCTTTCTTGATCCCCATCATTTCCTCCAAGAGACTCGAAATCTTAAGGTCCGTCTTCATCCCTTCATTCTATGCCCTTCTAGGCCTCTCGTTTCCTTAGGCTCCTTCTACATTTAGCAATCAGCATTTCTTTAAACAGCTTTGTTCATCTATCCTTATCACATCACCATATCAGCTCAGTCTTCTCTCCTGCACTCTACTGATGTTTCTTAAGCCCAGATTTTGTTTCTACACATTTGAACTCAGTCCTACATGTACATTAACTCTACAAATAATAACAATTTTAAAACAGCAAGTAGCTTAACTTTAAAAGTGAAAATCAGAGCAGACCATTACTTCTCGGAAAACCTGGAAATCTCAGCTTTGAATAAAAGAATTTAAAAATAACATTGCGATATTTCAATATTTAGTTCCTGATCAAAATTGAAGGCTTTTCCATTGTGCTGTGGAAGGAGTCAGTCCAGTCACCAACCATTATTATTCCAGTTTTAATGATATTAAAACCAGTAACCTAATCTCTATTCATTCTCTTCCTCTTGGCTAAACCCAATCCTGGCTGACAGCAGATATCTCTGACAATCAAAATATCGCATGGCATCCACAGGTAGACTGTTTCATATTCACCTGTTAATCAAAGATTTCTAGCTTTATCATCATTCCTATCACCCTCACCATCATTACCACCATAACCATCATCATGACCACCTAAGATCTGAGACAGGAGTAATTAGCATTAGGTCTGCTCTGCCTAGTTATCTCGGGGTGGGGATTATAGAGCCAGAAGAGTAAGGACGGGAGAAGTGAAAGAAGTTGAAGTAATTAATATCTCTGTTAGCAACAAAGAATCTTTTCATTGTGTGAAAGACTGTGTTAAAAATGTTTAAAGAGTAATGTTACATGGGGCAGGAACATGTAGCATTGAATGTTGAATCTGCAGCTGTTTGAGATGATGTATAATGGTCACCTAGAAAGGCAGAGTGAGGTGAAGGTCTGCATGCATATTAAAGTCACCAGTTAAAGGAACATTATCAACAACCTTGTTCGTTTGGTTGTTTCATCCTTTAGTTGTTTGTTCCTTCTTGAGCCATGCCGGTTTCTCGGTTTCCTTGGCGTATAGTTTCCCCACCTGGACGGGACACAAGTCCATCACAGGTGAGCTGCAAGATGCAGGAGGAAAGAGTGAGAGAAAGTCAGCAGAAGTTTGCCATTACCTTCTGCCGGAGCCGCGTGGAGCCTAGGTGTTTCGCTCATAAACACACACATCGCCCAGTCTGAGATTTGAACCCACGATCCCTCGACCGCGAGTCCGCTGCTCTAACCACTAGGCCATGTGCCTCCATCAACAACCTTAATATAAACATATTGTATACATGTTAAGGGTGCTGAGTGGAAAGGAGCCATTTGGTGTGAGAAGTGGAGGATATAGAAAGGAGTGGTGTGGCTCAAGTCTTAGAATACTACACTTCACAGAAGAAAGAGATGATGGAGAACTGAAATAATTGGTAATCTACTGTAGAACAGATCCAACCTATTCATGTCAGCGTAGATAAACGGCTGTTAAAATGGTGATGGATATGATGATTAATAATTTCATTCTTGTCTTGCGGTTATATAAGTTTCTCACAAATTTCTGCCTTGTATAATTTGATTGATCACATGATCTTTAACCAAAGCAAGTTCAGTGTCATCAATAAAGTAAATCTTGTCACGTCTATGGCATCTGGTATCACTGAGTAAATTATACAGCATCCACCTATTGTTACAAACACTCATTTCATCAGTTATCTTAGCCAACATCATCATAGCATTCTACTTTATTATACTGAAGCCCACTTGCGATTATTCTAATTCTACATCCTGTTATCAATAAATTCAAGCAAAAGGACAAAATCACAAGAACCGTGTGAAGAATGGAGATTTAGACGCAGCACTGGTTTCATGATACGTGGATTGTTTTCTGCTTCTGGTCATTCTCATAATAAAAGACTAAGTAATATCTTCCTCTTTCGTTGCCTCACAGAGTGTGTTCTTCTGCATATATTAAGCATATTTCTATAGCATTGCTAATTGATTTACATGCATGTGAATGTGTGTGATTCACACTCACTGGATATGATGATGATCATCATCTCTCTCTCTCTCTTTCTCACACACACACATACACACACACACATATATATAATGTATCTTTAAATGCATCCAGTTTTCCAAGCAGCTTGAACTGGTATTCTGAAGCAGTGTTCTACAATTAGACACCCTTCCTGTCACCAAGAGTTTTATTTACCTACTACTATACACAGCAATGTGGTATTCCTATTCTAAAACCAAGATATTGTACCAAGTCAAGGCGGTAAGCTGGCAGAACCGTTAGCACGCCGGGTGAAATGCTTAATAGTATTTTGTCTGCCATTACATTCTGAGTTCAAATTCCACTGAGGTTGGCTTTGCCTTTCATCCTTTTGGGTCGATTAAATAAGTACCAGTTACGCACTGGGGTCGATATAATCGACTTAATCTGTTTGTCTGTCCTTGTTTGTCCTCTCTGTGTTTAGCCCCTTGTGGGTAGTAAAGAAATAGGTATTTCGTCTGCCGCTACATTCTGAGTTCAAATTCCGCAAAGGTCGACTTTGCCTTTCATCCTTTCGGGGTCGATAAATTGAGTACCAGTTACGTACTTGGGTCAATGTAATCGACTTAATCCCCTTGTTTGTCCCCTCTATGTTTAGCCCCTTGTGGACAATAAAGAAATATGATATTGTAACAAGTCACTAATATTTTGAAGGCAAACATACAAGCAACATCCAGCAGATCTAGAATGTTCACTTCATGCACTTTGGAAATGCAAGACAAATATTGTTACACACACACACACACACACACACACACACAATGACTTGCATCAAAACACAATTTGGTTGATTAACAGAGTCAATAAACTGGGATCCTCTATGTGGTTGCATGACATGCTGGAAACAGTAGAGCAATCTTCCTCATACTGTCTTAAAAATAGAGGAACACATTCAATGTATTCCTAGATACACTACTCTTGAAGAAAAGACCGGACGGTCATGATACAAATGCCTTTGATCATGAGCCTGCTTCATTCAGTTGCCATTTCACTTAACAATTACAAACAAGTACTGACCCATCGAATTAATTCCTTCCTCCAGCTGCTATTTCTATAAGAAGGGTTTCATACAATCTCCACACATCAGGCTGAGCTAAATGTTCTGAGTGGATTTGTAAATGGAAACTGAACAAAAGACATGTATATACAAAGAGGTGCTGAAAAGTTCCTGGCATTAAGGGTAGTGTAAAAAGCCTGGTTGGTGGCCCAACTTTTCTAGTTTTTTTTATAGGGGTTAGAAAAACTGAAGGACCACTGCAAGAAGTGAATAAATCAGAGAGGGGAAGACATTGAACAAAGTCATTATTAACTGATCCTGCTGTATATTTTTTTTACCCAAAGCCAGAAACTTATCAGGACACCCTTGTAAATGTGTGTGTTGTGTCTCCTTGCTTTGATATCATGTGCTAAATAGAAGCAAACATCACACTAATACATCTGTCATTCTTTGCAATCAAGTATGAAGACTTGTCTGGTCGTTGTTCAAAAAACTAGGGCAGATATTGCCTTGCCTAAAAACAAGTAATGATTGGTAAGAGGAAGAGCGTTTGGCCACAGAAAATCTACCTCAATGGATTTTATTTCAACCTCATGCAAGTACAAAAAGTTAGATTATGATTATGATGTTATGTACACATTTACTTATATGTATACATGGTGATTAAAATGAAAGACATGCACAGGCATGACTGTGTGGTAAGTAGCTTGCTTACGAACCACATGGTTCCGGGTTCAGTCCCACTGTGTGGCACCTTGGGCAAGTGTCTTCTACTATAGCCTCAGGCTGACCAAAGCCTTGTGAGTGGATTTTGTAGATGAAAACTGAAAGAAGCCCGTCGTATATATATATATATATATATATATATATATATATATATATATATATATATATATATATGTATGTGTGTGTGTATATGTTTGTGTGTCTGTGTTTGTCTCCCTTAACATCGCTTGACAACCGATGCTGGCGTGTTTATGTCCCCGTAACTTAGCGGTTCGGCAAAAGAGACTGATAGAATAAGTTGTGGGGGCGATTTGCTCGACTAAAGGCAGTGCTCCAGCATGGCCACAGTCAAATGACTGAAACAAATAAAAGGGTAAAAGAGTATGTATGTATATATAAACGTATATATATATAGATGAGGATGTATATATGTATACATACACACACACACACAGGTACATATATATATATATATATATATATATATATATATATATGTGAAAGTGCATGGCTCAGTGGTTAGAGTGTCGGACTCACAATCATGAGGTAGTGAGTTCAATTCCTGGACTGATCTGTGTGTTGTGTTCTTGGGCGAGACACTTTAATTCACGTTGCTCCAGTTCACTCAGCTGTAGAAATGAGTTGTAATGTTCATTGGTGCCAAGCTGTGTCAGCCTTTACCGTTCCCTTGGATAACATCAATGGTGTGGAGAGTGGAGGCTGGTATGCATGGGTGACTGCTGGCCTTCCACTAACAAACTATCAACCTTGCTCAGACTTGTGCCTCAGATGGTAACGTTTTAGGTGCAACCCCATGATCGTTCATGACTGAAGGGGTTCTTTATATATATATATATATATATGAATTTATCTGTAATATAATATGTGACAATTATTCTGTTGCCATAATAAGACTCTGAGTTTCGGATGTTGGGTTGGAAGCCTGTTCCAGCATCTCGTCAGGTTTCCACCCCGACATCCGAAACTCGGAATCTTATTATGGCAACTGAATAAATGTCACATTATATTTACACATAACTTCCTCTGTTTACATAATATCAAGGTCTCATTCGTTCTTTTGTTGTTTTACCATTACTATTAACATATATATGTATATATATTTTTATATATATATACACATGTATATATATATATATATATATACAAACACACACACACTTAGGGATTAGAGGAAATTTGTCTCTTCTGTGTATGGCTTTCAGGTGTTGTAACACCCAGTGTTCTGAGGGAGTCGTCCCCACCACACTACATCACATCATAACAGCAAACAAGAAAAACACATACATTGTGTATGTGGAGCTGATAATATTTACAACACTAGCACTGCTTCTGATTCATTATTGAAATATATATATATATATATACATGCACAGACATACACACACATGTACTCACAGACACGTGTACACACAGACACACAAATACATGAATATAGTTATGTTTCTAGTTAAAAATATATTCAAATAGGTGGGAGGAGATTTGTGTTTCAAGTGTTTGAATGTAAGCCAAGATATCAGTGTGTTAAGATGAATTGATGTCATGTATGTCGTACTTGGAAATACTTGGAAAGTGTGAAAAAAAATTGTGCTAAAATATGAAAGACTTGGCCATATAAATTGGAAATGTAAAATAGAGATGTATAGAGGAAGTAATATAATGGAAAATATATGCTATAACAAATGAATATATGAAGAAAATACAGTCTGATATGATATATTTGAAATATTCTGAGCAATATATAGATCATATATGTACAATAATTATATAAAACGACTGAAAGAGGAGTAACAAAGTGTCAGATATCTAATATCACATACCAAATATTAAATAAAGAGAGCCAAACAATAGACTTGGTGGTTTGAAATATAATATAAAAGAAAAATTAAGGGTGGAATATGGGAAGGCAGTTTGAAATATATGGAATTAGAGGTGATTAAATCAGTAAATAATGTGAAAGTAGAGTTTGTTGAAAGTAAATCATAGAAATCTAAGTTCTAAGTGATAAGTGATACGTGGTGCATGTTTAAAGGTAAATGATAAATGGTCAATGATGGATGGTTAATGATAAATGGTGGAGGTAGAGTTGGAAATATTTAAAAATCACAAACTTCATAAACTAAAAATATTAATCGTAAGTTAGAAAAGTAGAAATGTGGAACTGAAAGATACAAAATTCAATGAAACAAAGTCGGTAGGGTTAATAATGCTTTCTACTAGAGACATAAAGCCAGCTATTCTGAAGGGAAGGGGAAGCCGATTACATTGACTTCAGTGTTCAATTGGTATTTATTATTTTATTAATCCCTAAGGGATGAATGGCAAAGATGATTGTGGCAGAATTGATAATAACAAGATTTATTAACTAAGGTTTAAGACATAATGTATGATTAATACTAGGGTTCTGTACATAATGGATAGCTAGTAAATACTACTAAAATGAATCGAGAAATCAAAAATAAGTTATAAATAAAAATATGCACAGCAAAGTGGGTAATTAAATAACATATGAATAAATAAATTATTGAAAATAAAAATAAAATCCAAATATATAGGAAATATTAGAAAATATATGTGAAATAAAGATATGAAAAATAGATTAAAAATTTGATAAACCTTAATGATAGAAATAGGAATATAAATAGGAAAAATAAAGAAAGAAATTAAAAAATTTAAAAACTAAAGAATTCAAAACAAGGGAAAAGGAAATATATTAGACATAACAAAAAATATTAATAAATCTGGATAAAATGGGTCACAAAGTAGAACGATTTGTGAACATTGAGTATAAAATATATAAAGATGCGGCCATAATGGAGCATATAGCTATAATAACAATAAACAGATAGAACATATATTAGTTGCAAGATGGATATAATCATAAAGAAAACAACAGATTAATGTACAGATATAAAAATACTATATGAGGAAAACAATAAAATATAAAATTAAAAAAGGGGAATAATGTTAGAGGACCAAGAATGGGTATTTATATGAATAATGGAAACGTAACATTGGGTGAATCAGAGATGGTAGATGGATGGGTATGGATGGGTGGGTAGGTCGGCTGATTTGCTATTATTTGTTTTAGAAGATAATGGGTTTAAAAACATTTTAGCATTTTGAAAATTTTATGTTCACTTGAGAAAACTAGCACAGGGTTGCAGTTAGGTAAGTTTAATTTTAGGGAAGAGAAATTCAAAAGATACTCAGTTAGACTTAGTTAACCCAAGTACAATAAAATAACCACTGTTTTATTATTTTCTATAAGTAATGAAATGGGAAGATTAGAATAATTTCCCTTTGTAAACTGAACATTCATACCTATGGTTTCAATGACAAATATATACATACCATAACAATAAATTGATACATTTATATCAGCACAGGAGTGGCTGTGTGGTAAGTAGCTAGCTTACCAACCACATGGTCCTGAGTTCAGTCCCACTGCATGGCACCTTGAGCAAGTGTCTTCTACTATAGCCTCGGGCCAACCAAAGCCTTTGGTAGACGGAAACTGGAAGAAGCCCGTTCTATAATTATATATATCTATATATATATGTATATATACTCATTTACTCTTTCACTTATTTCAGTCATTTGACTTTGACCATGCTGGAGCACCATCTTTAGTTGAGCAAATCAACCCCAGGACTTATTCTTTGTAAGCCTAGTACTTATTCTATCGGTCTCTTTGGCTGAACCACTAAGTTATGGGGACATAAACACACCAGCATTGGTTGTCAAGTGATGTTGGGGGGACAAACACAGCCACGCAAACACACACACACATATATATATATATACATATATACAACGGGCTTCTTTCAGTTTCCGTTTACCAAATCCACTCACAAGGCTTTGGTTGGCCTGAGGCTATAGTAGAAAACACTTGCCCAAGGTGCCATGCAGTGGGACTGAACCCAGAACCATGTGGTTGGTAAGCAAGCTACTTACCACACAGCCACTCCTATACCATATATACATGTATGTGAGTGTATATGTTTGTGTGTCTGTGTTTGTTCCCCAAACATCGCTTGACAATAGACGGTGTGTTTATGTCCCCGTAATTTAGTGGTTCAGCAAAATAGACCGATAGAATAAGTACAAGGCTTACAAAGAATAAGCTCTGGGGTCGATTTGCTCGACTAAAGGTGGTACTCCAGCATGGCCACACTCAAATGACTGAAACAAGTAAAAGAGTAAAAGAGCACACACCTATATATTACATACCCTGTAATGTTGATTAGTTATAAGAAATATGATGCCATATAAGAACATGCATACTTTAAAAACTACAAAGAAACACACACACACACACACACACACACATATATTGATAAAAATGGCAAGACAACAAAAGAAAGAAAGAGACCTCAATATTATGTAAATAGAGGAATTTATCTGTAAATGTAATATGTGACAATTATTCGGTAGCCATGATAAAACTCTGAGTTTCAGATGCTGAGGTGGAAATCCACACCACCATCTCTTCAGTTATCTGGCCATCGGAAAAACGCTATGAAAAATGCTATGAAAAATGGGAAATTACTGTGTGATTGACCGTTACTAAGACAAAAGAGCTATTTGAATGACCACAAACTGAAGGGCCCCTCACTTAGTGGTCATTCAAATAGCTCCAAGTTTTATCGTGGCTACCAAGTAATTGTCACATATTACATTTATATATACATTGTTCGAAGGTTATATGGATACAGTTTGTGTATCAAATAGCTAACTTAAGGCGATGGCCTCATGGAGCTAATCAGCGGACAGCTTTTTTCTTATTTTTATAAGAATGCCATATTAGTATGGCGATAACTATTATTTTTCGGGAACGCTGCCGCTGTTCTCTTTTAGAGAGACTTAGTTATTTTAATATTTCTATTATTGAAAACAAGTGGATGTATTCCACCGAAACTAGGTAAATAAAACCATCGAACAGAGATTGTCGGAAGCGACACCTACTGGCTGGCTACGCTGCATTGAAAAGGGGCAATACCCCGAAACGTGTCTGTAGCTGCCGGCCAAGTAGTGTGGAGCGACTGACCTCCCTTGTTCGAAGGTTATATGGATACAGTTTGTGTATCAAATAGCTAACTTAAGGCGATGGCCTCATGGAGCTAATCAGCGGACAGCTTTTTTCTTATTTTTATAAGAATGCCATATTAGTATGGCGATAACTATTATTTTCCGGGAACGCTGCCGCTGTTCTCTTTTAGAGAGACTTAGTTATTTTAATATTTCTATTATTGAAAACAAGTGGATGTATTCCACCGAAACTAGGTAAATAAAACCATCGAACAGAGATTGTCGGAAGCGACACCTACTGGCTGGCTACGCTGCATTGAAAAGGGGCAATACCCCGAAACGCGTCTGTAGCTGCCGGCCAAGTAGTGTGGAGCGACTGACCTCCCTTGTTCGAAGGTTATATGGATACAGTTTGTGTATCAAATAGCTAACTTAAGGCGATGGCCTCATGGAGCTAATCAGCGGACAGCTTTTTTCTTATTTTTATAAGAATGCCATATTAGTATGGCGATAACTATTATTTTCCGGGAATGCTGCCGCTGTTCTCTTTTAGAGAGACTTAGTTATTTTAATATTTCTATTATTGAAAACAGTGGATGTATTCCACCGAAACTAGGTAAATAAAACCATCGAACAGAGATTGTCGGAAGCGACACCTACTGGCTGGCTACGCTGCATTGAAAAGGGGCAATACCCCGAAACGCGTCTGTAGCTGCCGGCCAAGTAGTGTGGAGCGACTGACCTCCCTTGTTCGAAGGTTATATGGATACAGTTTGTGTATCAAATAGCTAACTTAAGGCGATGGCCTCATGGAGCTAATCAGCGGACAGCTTTTTTCTTATTTTTATAAGAATGCCATATTAGTATGGCGATAACTATTATTTTCCGGGAATGCTGCCGCTGTTCTCTTTTAGAGAGACTTAGTTATTTTAATATTTCTATTATATATATATATATACATATATATACAAACAAAAGTAGTTGAACACATACTCAGAAACAAACATAGAGATAATAATGACACAGAATCGCCGATAGAAATTCATAATCCAAATACAATAACAAAAAGTGTTTATTGCCATGTTGATCTTAAAGAACTGGGGGTAGATAAAGAAAAACATTAGGGAAAGAGGCACTGATGGGTGGAACTATTAGTAGCAACATCAGTTCAGGGAGTCTTCAGCTAAACTGATAAAGAGATACATTATTTACATTTGACGGATATTTGTCCTCATCTCGTTTGTTGCTAACACAACCTTTCGGCTGATATACCTTCAGCCTTCATCAGGGCATATGGCGTAGTGGTTAAGAGCATGGGGCTACTAAACGAGTTCGATTCCAGGCAGTGATCTGAATAATAATAATAATAATAATAATGATAATAACAACAACAACAACATTGAAAAATACTTTAGGATTGAGAAACTAGGTTCGAAATTTCCCCAAGACATATGATGAAGGCAGGAGGGTGTATCAGCTGAAACGTTGTGCTAAAAACAAACAAGATGAAGACAAATATCTGTCAAATGTAAATAATGTAAATAATGTACATAATTCCTCATCTCTTAGATAAAGATATCATAGACTTTACATTCATGTATTGAACTACTTTTTACTCACAGCATACCTATTAGGTAAATTTGTAGAATTATTAGTGTTGCATAGAATGCCTTGCGGTATTTGTTTTGATTCTTTGAGCTCAGAGTTCAAATCTCACCAGAGTCAACTTTAGCTTTCATCCTTTTGGAGTCAATAAAAAAGTTCCAATCCATGTTTGTGGCTTGGCACAACTGTCAAAGGGTTCGATGGGGACCCTTACAATATCTGATATGGCTCTTAATGTTCTGACAGCAATGTAAACAAACTATTTTGGGCCTTGCCTTCGTTTTCCTTTGGTCAACGATTGTCACACGGAGAGGAGACTTCCGTGAATAGGCAATGGCCAGTATTTCACAAAATATACCTTCCCCAACACTGCCCATACACTTTGAGATATGTGGTCAAACTTAAATAAGGCAAGTCTTAGATATATGTATAAATGTATGTGTGTGCATCTGTGTGTCTGTAACTCTATATATCTGTGTGTGTGTGAGTGTGTGTAGAACTGACTACTTTCAGTTTCTATGTATTAAGTCCATTCACAGGGCTCTGAGACTATAATGTAATGCGATGGGAACTGAACCCAGGACTTTTCATCCATGCCCTCAAGCCTGCATCTCAAACACGCACACACAAGCACACACACACACACACACACACACACACAAACACACACACACACACACACACACACACAAACACACACACAAACACACATGTATATACATATAATGTAAAAAAATTATAAGCAGTTAGGTGCAGGAGTGGCTATGTGGTAAGTAGCTTGCTTACCAACCACATGCTTCCAGGTTCAGTCCCACTGCATGGCACCTTGGGCAAGTGTCTTCTACTACAGCCTTGGGCCAACCAAAGCCTTGTGAGTAGATTTGGTAGACGGAAACTGAAAAGAAGCCCATCGTATATTTGTATATGTATATATATATGTGTTTGTGTGTCTGTATTTGTCCCCCCCAACATCGCTTGACAACCGATGTTGGTGTGTTTACGTCCCATAACTTAGTGGTTCGGCAAAAAACACCGATAGAATAAGTACTAGGCTTGCAAAGAATAAGCCCTGGGGTCGATTTGTTCGACTAAAGGCGGTGCTCCAGCATGGCCACAGTCAAACGACTGAAACAAGTAAAAGAGTAAAAGTAAGATATGTCTTCTAAATCTCAGTGGGATTTCTGAAAGCCAGGAATTATTTCTTGATTTATGGTAATATCAAGTGAATGAGACAGAAATACACCGATGTTAAGTTCCTAGTTTGTGGCTGGTAGCATGCTCCTCTGGTTCTTGATTTATACATTGCATCTTTAAGGTGTAAACCAATGCCAATACTTAGGTTTGTCAGTGTTTGTGCCCAATAGAAACATGCACAACTTTTGTGTGGTTTGTTGTGTGAAAGACTAGGGAAATATTTAAAAACGAGGTTTGACGACTGGAAGGATCGCTAGCCATAGAATACTGCTTTGGCAAAGCTTCATGTAACACATGTCAACACAGAGAAAGTTGTATATAGAGATGATGATGATATTTATATGAGTGTGTGTGTGTAATCACATGAATACATATATATGTATATATATATGTATATATATACATACACATATATAAACATATGTTTGTGTATGCAAATGATTATGCGTGTACGCATCTGTTCATCAAAGGGGAGAATCACAGATCTCTGTGAAGTTCCATTATTATTCCTAATGGTACCAGTAGCAATGTTAGCACCACAACTACTGCTATTTTAAGATTTTCATTTCTTCTATGTAATGTTTGTGTTCTTGAATAATTTCCCTATTCTTCTAATACATAAATTATGCAGCATCTTTCCACAGAAACATTTTATATATACATTGCTTTTGTTGTCGTAGCTGTTGTTGTAAAACATGTTATTGTTGCTTTTGTTGTTGTTGCTGTTATTTTCTTATAGCATTCGATAGAAACACCTCTGTACTTCTCCATCTTTTCTGTAGTGATTTAATGTACAAAGAGCTTTTCATGTTGCTATTATCTCAGTAGCTTTGCTGGTGAGTAAGCTAGCTCTTGGCTATGTCACGAATCTGTCGTTGATTATCTTCACCATCAAACTGTGTTTCTATGTTTCACCGTTTTACAAGAAAGAAGAATTGGTCTGAAAATAAATAGATTCACATGTGACCGTAAATCGCTTATGTCTACTGACTAAAGATGAGGAACAATATTGTAATCATACAATGATAAGGGTATACTTTCATTCCAGCTCCTAGTGCACAACCTGTCTTACAATTCTGCTGCATTAATAGAACAACTACTTTTATTGAACCACAGGTCTTTCTTTTGTCATCTTTTGTGTGAGTTGCACTCTGTTGATTGAATCAAAGCAGAGAATTTGGCTTAATCAGACTCTTTTGAGTATCTAATTTGGAACAATACTGCTTTGAATTCCGCACACACATACACACACTGAACTCCAAAATAAACTATCTTTTCATTCTTTTGCAACTGAGAAAGTATATAACTAATACATTTGTAATTAACCAACTGTCTATGTTATAAGATTGTTCCAAGACCTTTAATAAATCAAGTTCCTATCAAAAGTAGATCGTTTCTCAATGAACTAGTTATTCAGTTCAAGAAAGGAACAAAGTGTTTTAACAAGAAACAGGAACTGTGTTCCAGATTCAGATTGCTATGAGCACATCCTTACTCTACAGCATTGATGAGAATTTGTTTATACACCCTATGTCACATAATGGCAGGGGTGGGGGAGGTTAACACTAGGTCAAGTTTGATCAACACAACATATAACCACATACATTCTTGCCATGACAATCCAGTCCTTTATTCATGCGGTATGTGGCTGAGCATTATTCCAATGGAAGAACACCTTTCGTCTTGAAACCAAAGATGGCAATTTCTTTTAGTGGTGACTTAATCTACTCAAGATGCTCACAGTATCATTTGGTTTGGGTTTAAAAGTTCAAAGTGAACTAAATCTTTCGTATCCCACCAAACAGATAACAACACCTTACAAGGGTGAAGACCTGCTTTAGCCTGGGGTGCCAGTATTTCTCCTTTCCCTATCCACTGTTTCTGCACTTGACATTTTTATAGAGAACCCATTTCTTATCACCAGTCACTATTCAGTCCAAAAAAGGTTCATTTGTGAGACGTGAGAGCAAAGAAGAGCCCACATTCACTCTCTGCAAGCAATTAGACTCAGAAAGTTTGTGAGGAACACATTGAGCCAATTTGCTGACTTTTCTGATGGCATGCAGTAACAATGAATGGTTGAATGACCAAATCCAAGCTTCTTTGCTAGTACCTCAAAAGTTACAATCAGATTTTGTTCCATCAGGTTTTGCAGGATGTCCTCGTTGAGCTGTAAAGATTTTCTCAGCTGTAGTTTCCAGATCAGAATTTCTGGAACCACCATTGACACTGGCTTAAGCTTATTGTCCAATCCCCATATACTGCATTAATATTCCTCACACTTTCTGTTGCATTGTTGCCTTTATTGAACTCATACAGAAAAACATGCTGAAAACATGTCCTTTGTCACTTCCATTATAGCTTTGTAAAAATAACTGTTAAAATCTCACTGCACTCTTCAAAACTTGCAATTGAAAAACCCACATTATTTATGGGATGGCCCAATATATATTGTAAATCTTCAGACATTATTACCATATTTAAAACTCCTGATGCATTTCCCATGGAATTTTTGGTCTTCCTATGTTGTCTTGATGTATAAGTCAATCTACCTTTTTTTTTTGGCTGTAAATTCTCTTCTGGAAAAGTTGACTCGTAGGCTGGAAATTATAGCATCTCTCTCATTCTCTCTCTCTCTTTCTGTATAAACACATATATTTGTGTGTAGGTATACATATATATGTATACATATATACATAAACGTGTGTGTATGTATGTATGTGTGTATATATATATATACATGTGTGTGTATAAGATAGGTAAATAGATAAGTATGTGTGTATGTATGTATGCATATACAATCAGACACACACACATAAATATACAATTATCAGTAACATGACATTGCTAATAGTAATAATAATAAATCATAACTTTGATAATGGTATTTCTGTGTTGTAATGATTTATTATTTTACTTATTATCTTCTTGTTGTTTGTTATATCTATTTAGTTGTATGTTGTGTCCTTGTTGGATACATTCCTCTTATTTAAGATGTTGTTGGCTTTTTTATATGGTTGTACAGACTTTGTTTAACATGTCTACATGATGGAAATTTTAGATGATTTATTGTTATTTCTAAAATATATGTTTTTGATGATATAATCTCTCTCCCCCACTCTCTTTCTCTCTCATATCTTGTTCATTTATTTTAAGTCCATTTTCCATGCTAGCATGGGTTAGATGAATATATTCATATATTACTGAGTCATATTTTCATGAGTAGATTCCCTTCCTGTCACCTAACTGTTACCTAATTTTCAATAAGGGGTCTCATATTTCACATGTCTTTAAAGATGCAAAGTGAGTAGAATGGTTTGATGAGAGGAGAAAGGATGACAATACCACTCGTAGACCACAACTTTTGTAAAGCACAAGTAGAGACACACAGTGTTTCATTTTATAACTAAAATATATAGTAAATCATCATCATCATCATCGTCATCATCATCGTCATTTAACATCTGTTGTCCATGCTGGCATGGGTTGGACAGTTTGACCAGGGCTGGCAAGCTGGAAGGCTGTACCAAACTCTAGTTTGGTTTGGCATGATTTCTATGGATGGATGCCCTTCCTAATGCCAACCACTCCAAGAGTGGCCACCGGCACAGGTGCCATTTGCATGACACCAGAATCTGTCACAACTACAATTTCACTTGGCTTGATGAGAAAAAAGACCCATCAAACCAAATGAAGTCACAGTCATGGCAGATACTAGTATCACACAAATGGCACTCTTGCCAGTGGCATGTAAAAGCACCCATTACACTCTTGGAGTTGTTAGCATTAAGAAGGTCATCCAGTTGTAGACCTTATATATATATATATATATATATTCTATACTCTTTACTCTTTTACTTCTTTCAGTCATTTGACTGCGGCAATGCTGGAGCACCACTTATAGTTGAGCAAATCAACCCCAGGACTTATTCTTTGTAAGCCTAGTTAGTACTTATTCTATCAGTTTCTTTTGCTGAATTGCTAAGTTACGAAAATGTAAACACACCAGTATCGGTTGTCAAGCGATGTTGGGAGGACCGACACAGACATACAAATACATACACACACACACACACACACACACACACATATATATATATATATATATACATATATATATATATATATATATATAATATATATATATATATATTCTATACTCTTTACTCTTTTACTTCTTTCAGTCATTTGACTGCGGCAATGCTGGAGCACCACTTATAGTTGAGCAAATCAACCCCAGGACTTATTCTTTGTAAGCCTAGTTAGTACTTATTCTATCAGTTTCTTTTGCTGAATTGCTAAGTTACGAAAATGTAAACACACCAGTATCGGTTGTCAAGCGATGTTGGGAGGACCGACACAGACATACAAATACATACACACACACACACACACACACACACACACCACACACACACACACATATATATATATATACATATATATATATATATATATATATTATATATATATATATATACGATGGGCTTCTTTCAGTTTCCGTCTACCAAATCCACTCACAAGGCTTTGGTCAGCCTGAGGCTGTAGTAGAAGACACTTGCCCAAGGTGCCATGCAGTGGGACTGAACCCAGAACCATGTGGTTGGTTAGCAAGCTACTTACCACACTGCAACTCCTGTGCCTATGCCACATCATTGTAGGAATAAAAGTTTTGAATCCAAACCAAGTTAGGAGATGCATCAGAAATAAAGATAACTTCATAGATACAGGCATGGCTGTGTGGTAAGAAGCTTGCTTCCCAACCAAATAGTTCCAAGTTCAGTCTCACCATGTGGCACTTTGGACAAAGGTCTTCTGTTATAGCTTCAAGCCAACCAAAACCTTGTGAATGGAATTGGTGGACAGAAACTCCAAGAGACCTGTTTATATATATATATATATATATAGTGTGTGTTTGTCCCCTGCCGCCTTCTGACAATTAGTGTTGGTGTGTTTACATCCCCATTAGCAGTCCAGCAAAAAAGACCAATTGAATAAGTACCATGTTGCCAGAGCAGCCAACTAGCTTCCATGCCAGTGGCACATAAAAGGGCACCATTCGTGTATGATTGTTACCAACGTCGCCTTACTGGCACCTGTGCTGGTGGCATGTGTAAAAAGATTCGAGTGAGGTCATTGCCAGTACCACCTGACTGGACCCCGTGCCGGGGGCACGTAAAAAGCACCCACTACACTCTTGGAGTGGTTGGCATTAGGAAGGGTATCCAGCTGTAGAAAGTCTGCCAGATCAAGATTGGAGCCTGGTGCAGCCATCTGGTTTGGCAGCCCTCAGTCAAAATCGTCCAACCCATGCTAGCATGGAAAGTGGATGTTAAACGATGATGATGATGACTGGGGTCAATTAATTCAACTAAAAGTTCTTCAAGGTGGTGCCCCAGCATGGCCACAGTCTAATGACTGAAACAAGTAAGAGATACAGTATAAAAGATAACTGGAAATAAGAGAAATAGCAGAAATTGGGACAAGACACGTTATATTGAAAAACTGCTGCAGAAACTTCATCTTAGTTTAAGCTTCGACTGTAAAATGTTTTTTACTTTATAGATTCTGTATTTGATTAATTGATGTTTGATTGCTTTGTGTATTTTTACAGAGGTTCCATAATCATACATGGCATTGGATGATTCTCTGCAACAGAATGATATTTTTAGTGATTTGTGATTGCTGAGGTCATTGTTTAACTTTTCTGGCGACATCTTGTTGTGTGCAGTTAGAATTAATTGATTTATTTTAGTTAATTACTTTATTCTCAAGACTGGATGTATAACAATTTATAGTCTCAACACTCAAAGACGAGGAGGAAAGTTGGGGTGGGGAGGTGTTCAGTCAAATTCTACAAGAGTCAACTTCATTTTTAATGTATTGGTGTTTGAGATTCCATCATGATTTGTTTTAAAAAAACATCACAAGGACCCTGTGCTTATCTCTGCATGGCTAAGTCTATCCTATTTATTTATTACCCACAAGGGGCTAAACATAGAGTGAACAAACAAGTCTATCCTATACAGATTTTAACCCTGAATATAAAAAGACATAGCTAATTATTATAAGACATTTCTTCCATTACCATTTCATTGACAGTTCTTATGTAGACCCAGATTAATTATTCTGTAATATCAATACAAGCAGAAGGCGCCAACAGGAGAAAATGACCCCAGGGATTTTTTGTTGTTTGTTTTGTTTCCTGTGCCTGATTTACCATGTTGTAAATGGTAGAATGTTAAATAAATAAATTTATATATAGGTTACATTTAATATAGTTGTGGTGTCCGAACTGAATGAAAGCTGTGTTTTTATTCATTGTTTTATGCATTCAGCCCATCTTATTATATCTGAATGGCATCAGATGTAGAGTGCAAGAGAGAAAACTGCACTGGTATGGTCATGTAATGCATATGAATGAAGACACTTGCATCAGGAAGTGCTGAGCTCTAATTGTGGAGGGAACATGTGGAAGAGGTCGACTCAGGAAGAGGTGGGATGAAGTGGTGAGAAAGGATCTTCAGATGTTGGGCCTCACAGTACATGAGAAGACACATCAAGCTAAGTAAATACATGGTCGTCCTTGCATACAGCCATGTCCCTTGCATCCCTTTTCAATTAAGTATTCCTAATCTTGCAGGTTCGTGGGTGCTGGTGCCACATAAAAAGCGCCCATGCCAATGTTGAGTAAAAGCACCCAGTACACTCTGTGAAATGGTTGGCATTGGGAAGGGTGTCCAGCTGTAGAAACCATGTCTAAACAGACATGGAACCCAGGCAGCTTCCCAACTGGCCAGCTCCTGCCAAACTGCCCAACTCATGCCAGTATGGAAAACGGAAATTAAATGATGATGACGACGACAATGATGATGGTGATGATGTTGATGATGATGTTTTGTCATTTAGACAATGGTTGAGTCAAGGTGTCACCATTGTTGGGCTCTGCTTAAGGCATCTGTCAACCTTAATTTAACATTGCTCTTATGGTCAATATATTGGTAACAGTAATACCAGTTCCACTATCAGTCTCTTTCTCACATAAAAATGGTTTCATGTCATTGTAAGAAATAAACTCTTTCCAATGTTTCATCATATGTTATTTCACAATTGGATATATTTAAGACATTTCAGATGAACATTTATTATGCTGTATTCTCTTATAAATCTGTTCTCCTTCATACAAAGTTTGTAAGGAAATACTTTATTAATAGAAGTTTTATATTCTATTTCATTAAATCGTTATATACTGGTACTCTATTGGTTACAACAATGAGGGTTCTAGCTGATCTGATCACTAGAACAGCCTGCTTGTGAAATTAACATGCAAGTGGCAGAGCCCTCGACAGACATGTGTATCCTTAATGTAGTTCTCAGGGAGATTCAGTGTGATAGAGAGTAACAAGGCTAGCACTTTGAAGTACAGGTACAACTCATTTTTGCCAGCTGAATGGACTGGAACATCATGAAATAAAGTGTCTTGCTCAAGGACACATCGCTGGTAATTGAACTCATGACCTTACGATCACTAGCCGAATGCCCTAACCACTAAGCCACGTGCCTTTAATAATTCATTATATATTAATGATTTAATTACCATGTAGCACTGGGCTAACCAGAGCCTTGTGAGTGAATTTAGCAGATGGAAACTGAAAGAAGCTTCTTCTGTATATGCAGCTGTGTAACATCATGTATATATTATTGTCGCATTGCCTTCACATCATATGATAGTTGTAAATGACTGTTGCAAGCTGGCCTTTGTGCCGATGGCACGTTTAAGCACACTATTCAAGCGTGATCGTTTCCGCGTCGTCTTACTGGCACTTGTGCTGGTGGCATGTGAAACATTCGAGCGAGGTCGTCGCCAGTGCCGCTGGACTGGCTCCTGTGCAGGTGGCATGTAAAAGCACCCACTACACTCTCAGAGTGGTTGGCGTTAGGAAGAGCATCCAGCTGTAGAAACTCTGCCAGATCAAATTGGAGTCTGGTTCACCAGACCTCAGTCAAATCGTCCAACTCATGCTAGCATGGAAAGCGGATGTTAAATGACGATGCATCATACAAGCAGTATCCTTCATTTCTAATATTCTGTGAAAACACGTCTGGTCATGGAGAAATATCACTTTGCTTTGAAAAAAGTGAGGGTTAGTGACAGCCATGGCATGAAGCCATAGAAAATTCACTTCAATGAATTCCATTCAACCCATGCAAGCATGGAAAAGTGGACATCAAAACAATAATGATGTATATTTATGAGTTGAAAGCTATCTTGTACAGTTTGAAATATTACAAAACTGTATTAATTTTTTATCTATTACTTCATTTGAAAAGCAGTGAGTGTTAGAGACAGGAAGAGCATCCAGCCATAGAAAAGCTGCCTCAGTGAATTTCATCCAATTTATGCAAGCATGGAAAAGTGGACGTTAAAAATGATAACAATGATGATAATAATGATGGTGATGGTGATGATCTCTTGTCACTGTTCATAATATTTCCATTTAATATTTCTCTTGTTTGTCATATTACCATTTTTTGTGTTCTATCATAGTTTATTAATTTCACTACTTGCAATAAACTTTTTTTAACTTAGAACAGTTTTTAAACAAATTAAACTATGAGATCAGCTGTCTCGTATTTAGTTTTATTACTCTAGGTTACAAGTTCAAATCTTACCATAGCTAAATGTCAACTCCTTCACATAAATACCACTATTTTCAATAGGGTTCTCTTCAGTCAGTTTGCTTCTTACAGAAAAATTTATCTCCTGTCTTCATCTTTATCGTTTAATGTCCGTTTTCCATGCTAGCATTGGTTGGACGGTTCGACTGGGGATCTGGGAAGCCAGGAGGTTGCACCAGACTCCGAACGGATCTGGCAGTATTTCTAGAGCAGCCTGGTGGCACATAAAAAGCACCATTCAAGTGTGATTGTTACCAGCGTCGCCTTACTGGCACCTGACAAAAACATTCGAGCAAGGTCATTGCCAGTGCATATGGCACATAAAAAAAACACCCTTTGAGCATTACCGTTGCCAATACCGCCTGACTGGCTCTCATGCCACTGGCATATAAAAGCACCCACTACACTCTCGGAGTTGTTAGTGTTAGGAAGGGCATCCAGCTGTAGAAACTCTGCCAGATCAAGATTGGAGCCTGGTGCAGCCATCTGGTTCGCCAGTCCTCAGTCAAATCGTCCAACCCATGCTAGCATGGAAAGCAGATGTTAAACAATGATGATGATGATGATGGTGCCTGCCTAACTCCAACCACTCCAAGTCTGTAGTGGGTGCTTTTTACATGCCACTAGCACAGGGGCCAGAAGTGGCTGGCATCGACCACATTTGGATGGTGCTTTTATGTGCCACCAGCATGGGAGCCAGTCAAGGCACTCAAAACAAATTTCTATTATCATTAAATAAATGGGTGGTAGAATTGTTACCACACCAGACCAAATGCTTAGAAGCCTTTCTACCAACTTTACATTCTGAGTTCAAATTCTGCTAAGTTGACTTTGCCGTTCATCCTATTGAAGGTAACAAAACAAGTATGAGCACTGGACTTGTTGGAATCGATTTCCCCCACCTCTCAAAACTGCTGGCCTTGTGCCAAAATTAGAAAGAAATATTTTCATCAACATCATCATCATCATCATTATTATTGAGAATAGCACATGCTATCAGAGTGACACTGGGTTTCAAATATACAAAGCCAAATGTACCCATCATGACTATCCATCCAATAAGGGTAAACCAGGCACATGCATCACAACCATGTGAATGTGACATAAACAGTGCATGACCTTCCATGTGGGGCCCCAAGTCAAGTAGCCTGTCCCACTCAGAAGCTCCCTGAATAAGGGTTGTTTCAGGATTATGAATGAGACACCCATGATTCCAGAGGTGACTTATTCATATCCCTAAGAATTCCCCTCAACACATGGCTATGATATTTCGTTTTTAGATTTGGTTTGCAAGATTAATTATGTGAGTTCTTGAGTTGAAGCATATTCTGTTGTGTCTGGGGAGAGTCATCCTCTTTTAGTGCCTTATAATTTAACACACCAGTAAAATTTCCACTTATTCCTTATTTTTATTTTCCTAAAATTTTCATTGCATCTTGTGAAAAAGCTGCGAGATGCAACGAAAATTTTAGGAAAATAAAAATAAGGAATAAGTGGAAATTTTACCAGTGAGTGTGTTAAATTATAAGATACAAAAAAAAATGACTCTCCCCAGACACAACAGAACATGGCTATGATGTTCCCCAACTACTCCTGCTCATGATGCACAAATTGTCAGCCACTAAAGAACAAGCTCAACTGGTGAAGATCAAGCAACTAGCAAACAAATCTGCAGTATTGAGCAGAATTTTGCTGTAGCCCACCTTTACACTTATTATTATTATTATTATTATTATTATTATTATTATTATTTGTATAACAGCTGTTTTAGTATCATGCTTTGCTTTATAAAATATTTAAAAATATTTTATTACAGCTTTTTCATGTTTTTCATTGACTTATTTTATTTATATTTTGTGTAGCTTTATTTGCGATATACATATTTTGTGTGTGTGTGTGTCTGTGTGTGTGTATTTGTAGTGTGTGTGTATGTATATCACATTTAGAACATGTTTATCATTACTTTTTTATTGGATTGTATGAAAATAATATTTTTTTTTATTGGTTTATGTTGGATTTTTCGTGACACACTCACACACACATACATTAACTGTACATTCTAACACACATCTTTTCTACAAACCAATTCTTAGAGCCACCAGTAAAACATTCTACCCTAACATATAATATACTCACAACAAACAAATAATAAACAGAAATACAGCCATAATAGAACAATACTACAACAACGGCAACATCAACAACAAATACAACAAACAGTAAAAGGACAACAAAATGTCTAAACTTAAATAAAGCTAAATATTCGTATAGTTTTGAATTATTATATATCAATTCGTTTGCTTACAACCACTGCATATGATCGCTGTGAATACACCAAATCCCACCCCTCATCCCCACAGGAATGGCCTATTCCTATGGCAACCAATCAGATGATTGATTTTTACCAAAGCAAATACAACTTGTCTCTTCTGCTTTTGTTGCTCTTACCATATTAATTTATTCTGCTGCAGTTCCTGGTTTTATTGCCTCTTCTCTACACTTGATCCAAAGAAGAAAAATAACACACATATATATATATATATATATATATATATATATATATATATATATATATATATATATATATACATACATACATACATACATACATACATACATACATACATATACATACACACATACATATATATATATATATATATATACATACATACATACATACATACATACATACATACATACATACATACATATATATATGTGTGTGTGTTTGTGCATATATGTACATACATATGTCAGTGTGTGTGAGTGTGTGAATGTGTGTGTGCATGTATGTGTGCGATATTTTTAAGATTTGTGTGTCTGTATGCATATATATATATGTATATATATGCATACACATGCACATACACCTTATATATAAGTGTATATATATATATACACACACACATAGATAGTAGATAGATAGGTAGATACATACATACATACATACATACATACATATGTGAATAAATGAACTAATAAGGCAATTACATCAGGTTTTAGGTGGTTATTTGAAAGGTAAGGTACAGCTCTTTAATATACAATTTTAGCCTTACTGTAAATGACAAGAAAGATGGTTACACCACAGGTCATTTTATGTCCCTCTCAGGATAGAAGAAATGATATAGGTCTGGCCAGTTGGGAGTCTTATTAGACCTTCATCATACTTGCATTATCTGCCACTTATCCCTGGACAGATGAATAACTTATAGCTATTTATTGTTTATACAAAGCCACAGGGAAACCACCCTGGTCACCTTTCTCAGTGATGCTACATTTTTATTTAAAAAGATATTCCTTAGCCTTCTCTTGTCTTCTTATTCAGATTATATATATATATATATATATATATATATTATATATATCATCATCATCATCATCGTTTAACGTCCGTTCTCCATGCTAGCATGGGTTGGACGGTTCGACCGGGGATCTGGGAAGCCAGAAGGCTGCACCAGGCTCCAGTCTTATCTGGCAATGTTTCTACAGCTGGATGCCCTTCCTAACGCCAACCACTCTGTGAGTGTAGTGGGTGCTTTTTACGTGCCACCTGCACAGGTGCCAGGCGAGGCTGGCAACGGCCACAGTCGGATTGGTGTATTTTATGTGCCACCGGCACGGAAGCCAGTCAAGGCGGCGCTGGCATTGGCCATGAGTCGGATAGTGCTTTTTACGTACCACCAGACCAGGGATCCTGGCTGGTTCAATTCGATTTCGCTTTCGCTTGCCCCAACATGTCTTCGCAAGCAAAGGGGGTTGGCATGGGTGCCTGTCGTCGGATGAGGTTCTATATCAACTTCGCTTGCCTCAATAGGTCTTTGTGTCCAAGGGAGGAAAGGCATTCATAAGTGGGCTGGGCTCACTTGTCCTGCCTGGTCTTCTCATGTACAACATATTTCCAAAGGTCTCGGTCGCTGGTAATTTCCTAAAGTTCGAAGGTCGTGCTTCACCACCTCGTCCCAGGTTTTCCTGGGTCTACCTCTTCCACGGGTTCCCTCAACTGCTAGGGATTGGCACTTTCTCACACACCTATCTTCATCCATTCTCGCCA
The DNA here is from genome assembly GCF_006345805.1 of Octopus sinensis. NCBI lineage: Eukaryota > Metazoa > Mollusca > Cephalopoda > Octopoda > Octopodidae > Octopus > Octopus sinensis. Next base: position 99,574,706 of record NC_043005.1, on the reverse strand, counting down.
CATGACCATACCAGTGCAATCGTCTCTCTTGCACACCACAACTGATGCTTCTTAGGTACAACATTTCTCTCAAAATACTAATGCTCTGTCGAGTATGTACACTGACATTACACATCCATCGGATCATACTGGCTTCATTCCTCACGAGCTTACGCATGTCCTCAGCAGTCACGGCCCATGTTTCACTGCCATGTAGCATGGCTGTTCGTACACATGCATCATACAGTCTGCCTTTTACTCTGAGCGAGAGGCCTTTAGTCACCAGCAGAGGTAAGAGCTATATATATATATATTTTTTATATATACATTTACATATATGTACGTATATATATATATATATGTACATATATGAGAATATATATATATATATATGTATATATATATATTTGTGTGTGTCTGTGTGTGTATATATATATTTATAAAAAAGAAGTTTGAAAATGCCACTATATAAGATAAATTTTAATTTTCTTAGAAATTCTGTTTTAGTTCTTCTTGAAAAAACGAACCTTATCAAAAAATATTTTTAAAAGTTAAGTGTAATAAAAAAGTTCATAATTATTTCTTACTAGTCTCAACAGAGTCCACGTGGTGGTATTTTGTGGGTGGGGGGAGCATAATGGCTGTCTTGTGTATTGACTAGATTCGTTGGCTGTAATTGGGGAAATGATCAGTGGCTGAAATAGCAGTAGTAGCAGTCTACTAGCAGAACTGAGGTAAACATTACAAATGTGTGTGCAGCTGTGAAGGGAAAACATCAAATCACCATTCGTGAGTTATCAAAGGATGTGCAGATTAGTTAGGGTCCAGTTCAGTCCATTATCATTGAAGATTTGGGCATGAGACGTGTGTCTGTCAGGTTTGTATCAAAACTGCTTTCAGTTGACCAAAAAGACACTCAGTTTTCAGCTGCACAAGATCTCTTTGATTGTCTCGAGAACGATGAAAGCTTTTTGAAAATTTTGCGTAGGCCTCTGAGCAGGTATCACCAAGCTTTTGGCAAAATTTGATGCAGATTCTCTGCTCAACTTTTTCTGTCGATGCAATGATTGCATGTTACAGCACTGCTGTAAACAACGGAAGTGAGTTAGAATGTTAAAACTTAGTTTGCATGCACAGCAGAGTTGAAGGTCAATCTGTGTCAAGTGGCTTACTTTGCTTGCTTTAGCTTTGAATCTATGGCAACAGTCCAGATACTTATTGACCAGACCACGTATATATTGGGTTGTCTGGAAAGTTCGTGCTGATTTTTAAAGGAAAGAAAAAGGTCAATAAATATGGTTGAGTCCATAAAATAGGATCTGACTACACCTTCATTTAGAGTACACTCTTCGTGGAAGAAGGTTTATGTTCCTATAACCTGTGTTAATTCTGTAACACTTTAAAATGGAAGATGAGAAAGTTCATTTTCGGCACTTAATACTTGTGGAACCAGACAGAAATTGCTGCAGCTCGGCTGGGATGTATTACCCCACCCTCCATATTCACCAGATATTGCTCCTTCGGATTTCCACTTATTCACGTCTCTGCAGAATAGTCTTAATGGTAAAAATTTCAATTCCTTGGATGACGTAAAAAGCTAACTTGATGAATTCTTTGCCATGAAACCACCTCATTTCTGGGAAGAGGGTATTTTCAAGTTAAAGGAAAGATGAAGACACATCGTGCAACAAAATGGTTCATATTTGGTTGATTAAAAATGTAATGGCAAGTATTTATTGACCTTTTTCTTTCCTTTAAAAATCAGCACAAACTTTCCGGACAACCCAATATATGCATATATATGACAACTGAGAATTCCTGTGGGAGGGCTTACTGAGTGCCACAGGCCAAATGAATGGTGTGAAGTCTCAACCAGGCCTAGAGTAATGTGGTGGTGGAATGATATGTGAGACAGGGCTATTAGAGCAAAGAAATGGGCCTGGAAGAATGGGGGAGAAGGTAACTGTATCCAATAGTGAGAGTTAGGAGACAGGTATATCAAGCTGAGGGAGAAGCAGAAAAGAAGAGGTGGTGTTAAACTTAGGTAAGTTATTTTTTATTAAACATAAATTATCTGGGAATCTTTTGATACCACCTCGTGAGAGTCTATCCAGTCCAATGGAGGACAGATAGAAGGAATTGGCTGTCACATAGGTTCAGTCTTGGCTGTAGAGTTAAGAAGCTTGCTTCCTAACCATGTGGTCTTAGGTTCAGTCTCACAGCATGGCACTTTGAGCAAGTGTCTTCTACTTTTGCCACAGGCTGACCAAAACCTTCTGAATGGATTTGGTAGACAGGTGGCACATAAAAAGCACCATTCGAGCGTGATCATAACTAGCGTCATCTTACTGGCACAGGAAAAAACATTCAAGCGAGGTCATTGCCAGTAATGCTGGACCGTCTCCTGTGTCGGTGGCACGTAAAAAAACACCATTTAAGCACTGCCTGACTGGCCCTCATGCCTGTGGCATGTAAAAGCACCCACTATACTCTCGGAGTGGTTGGTTTTAGGAAGGGCATTCAGTGGTAGAAACTCTGCCAGATCAGATTGGAGCTTGGTGCAGCCATCTGGTTCACCATTCCTCAGTCAAATCGTCCAACCCATGCTAGCATGGAAAGCAGACATTAAATGATGGTGATGATGATGATGAAAGAAGTCTGTCGTCTATGTGTGTGTGTGTGTGTGTGTGTGCAGATGTATGTTTGTGTCTTTGTGTTTGTGTTTCTCGTCCACCACCACTGGACAGTTAGTATTGATGTGTTTATATCTCTGTAGCCAAGCAGTTCAACATAAAGAGACTAATAGAATAAGTTGGGCTTTGAAATTGAATTCCAGGGGCAATTTGTTTGGTTAAACCATTGAAAGCAGGGCCTCAGCATGGCCACAACCTGATACAAATAAAACATAGCAGATATGTTTCACACAATAATAATTAGTTTATCATTGGTTGTAGTTCTTTGCCCTCAATGGTGACCAGACAGAGTCTCTTATGGGTTAAGGGTTGACAATTAGAATTAATGCATAACACTATGAAATAAACCGGACATTTATTTATTTTATATTGTTTTTAAAATACAATTTTACAATAAAGACATCTTTTGTTTGTTCGAATTTAATAAATTGATAAACTGAAATAATTTTCTTCTTCCATGAAAGACTTTCTAAAGTTATTGTCTGTCTCTTCAACTCATAAAACTGACCAATATATTAAAGCTCCAATTAAACTTTTATAATTTATTACAGAAATTAAAATATTTGATAGAAAATTAGAGAAAGGGAGAACCTGTCAGAAAATTAATTTAATCTGATATATCACAATTACATATGTGTGTGTACTTGTGAGTTTGTGTATCTCTGTGTTTGTGTACCTGTACAGTTGTGTATTTGTGTGAATGGTTATCTCTGTGTGTGTCTGCATTTGTGTATGTGTGTGCATGTGTGTGACTGTTTTGAAAGTAAGCCTCTGTGTTTGGTTTCGCTGAAATTGTTTGTTATGTGTGTGTTTATGTGTGTGTTTATGTGTATGTTAACATGTATGCAAGGGTGTGCCTAACCACATGAGAATGCACGTGTATGCGTGTGTGATTATAAGTTTATATTTGTGTGTGTGTGTATGAATGTATGTATATATGCATATGTGTATGCCTGTATATACATTTATGTGTGTTTGTTTGTGTTTAAGACTGAACCTGTGCCTATATCTGTCTTTGTGCCTACCTGTGTATATGTTTGCCAAGATCTCCGTGTGGCGTCTGAATTGTGTATACTTGTGTGCTTGAAAGTTCAGGTATGTGTGTATAGGAATGGCTCTTTGTATGTGTGTGTGAGAAAAAGGAAAGAGAGTGTATGTGTGTTTGTGTATTTACATAAAATAAATTTGTACAGTTTAATTGGAATCTAAAAATACTGGTCAGTTTTACGACTATGGATAATAACATTGGAATTACATATTTTACTATTATTTTTACCAGTAACTTACAGGCACAGTCAAAGAAAGTGTGTGTGTGTGTGTTCTTCATCCTCATCATCATCATCACTGTTTTAATGTTTATTTCCCACCCTACCCAATTTATCCTGTATTGTACTGTCTGCAGTATGGTAAAAGGGTAAAGACCCCCTTCAGTCATGAACGACAATGGGATTGCACCCTGAAAGCTCCCCTCCAAGGCACAAATCCAGGCAAAATCGTTTATGGAAGGCCAGGAGTCACCCATGCATACCAGCCTCACCTCTCCATGCCACTGATGGTATCCAAAGGAAAGGCAAAGGGGCACCAGTGACATCACATCTCATTTCTACAGCTGAGTGAACTGAAGCTACATCAAATAAAGTGTCTTGCTCAAGAACACAGCATACAGCCTGGTCCAGGACATCGAACTCACTATCTTATGTTTGTGAGCCCAATGCTCTAACCACTGAGCCATTTGCCCTCACATTATGGTAGTCAGTCATAATTTCCCTTAAAAATATGCCATCTTTCTTATTTAACCCAGTATCTCTAGACTTGTCTTGACTACACCCTTTTACCATGTATTCCAGCATGAAAGACAAAATTTTGGTCTCAGATTTTAACCTTCAAAAGGGTACCTTGGCTTCTCTGCCAGTCATGCATGAATTGCTCTCATGAATCTTTTAAGATGTGTTTTTAACCCATAGAAAATGACACAGTGTACCATCTTCTCTAGAAATTTTCCTTGTTTTCGCCATTCCCTGATTTGGTTTCCATTGATCATGAACTACCTGGCAGCTGCACTCTTGTATTCTTTGTCATATCGTATATAACTTTCACTTTGAACCCAGCTTCATATTTCATTTGTTTCCATTGTGTTACAACATCATTATGATTGGGTTGTGTTAACAAGTAACACCAGTGTCTGTTTTCTTGCCAGTCATTTGTAATTAGAGGGACATCTCTTCAGAATAATGGAGATGCAGGAGTACAAAGTTCTGCCTGTTTTAAGAGATCTTTGATCACCTGTAATCTCATTTCCTTTTCGTTTTAATTGCCATTATGATAACTATTAACAAGAAGGATTTATCTGTTGTAATTTATTGAAATACTGGACTCTAATTACCTCAGTTTCAAATTAAGAATTTAAGCAAGTATACTTATTTTTATTTATTCAATTCCTAATTTAATAATAACCTTAAAATCGCTTCAATACAACAATATATAATTCCTTATTTGGATTTTAACATGCAAAGTTTTTCACATCTCATCATTGAAATTCTCAGGGTTTTTCCATGATTTTGAAGACAAACTCATCTTATTCATTGTAAATTTATGATTTGCAACGATTCTGTTGAAGTTTGTTCATATTTCTTAATCTGAAAATATTCTTGAGATCAATCAGTTATTGCTATTCTATGGCCTCAACTTATATACCAGTAACGTTAAAAAGTGATGGCCCCAAAACTTCACCTCAGCCTATACACTGAATCAGCATATATGGTATGTTCATTCCTGTCATGTCTGCCTCTTGCTATCAGCACAGAAACGTATTTGAGTGGATCCCTTTGAGTGGATCCCTTTGCTGATGTCTGCAATGTTGTACTTTCACTTTTATTATACACATTAACTTTAACATTGTACTCCTTCATTTCTCGCCAGTCACAGCTACACTCACTATTCATGTCTCATTGCCATACAATTTCATACACAGTCATCCCTCACTACTTCACGGTTCAACTATCGTGGATTCATGACTTTGTGGATTTTTAAAATATATATATATGAACGCCCAAAATTTTTCATTAAATCCATTAAAATACTAATAATAAATATTACTTCCTAGTCTAGGAACAACAAAACAAGTGTAAAATAGCAAAATAGCATATACAAGGCTATTTAAACTTAACACAGGTTGTGATTGGTGCAGTGGAGAGAGACCACGAATCACAGCTTTCTATTTTGTAATCTGGCCTGTGTAACAGTAAGAATATTTATTTTTTAAAATCTAAAGTGTTATTGCTTAGCAGTTGTCCTTGTTATTAATTGACTACTGTAATGGTTGGGCTGTTAACAGTACAGGGAGGGTTTTAAAAGTCCAAATACACGTTAAATAAATACTGTAAATATGGTGTCCCTACTTTGCAGAAATTCAGTTATCGCAGCCAGTCTCGGAACCAATTTACCATGATGAATGAGGGATCCCTGTCTCTAACACAAACCTTATACATTTCTCTCTCAATTCAGAGCGAGTGGAATTGTTTGTTATCAACAGTGGTAAAAATTAACAATATCTCTTCTTTTCTCTGTCTACTACTATATTCAAACTTGCTGGGTGATGTGCTTCATTTCTTGAGAAAAAGTGTAATATCACACTTCAGTTGAAAGGAACTTATAAACAAAGGTTGGCTAGTGTTTAGAATATTTTGGAGTTCTTTGTACGTTTCTGAAAAGACTTGATCTGAGACTATCTTGAAATTTAAATAACAACATCATGAAGGAGCCAGTTTAACTCTTTAAGAACAAGAGAAAAAAATAGAAAAACTATAATTTCTATACGTTCATTTTATAATAGACTGAATAATTCAAATATAAATAAAAACCAGAAAAGCAAGTTATTTTGTGTGGCTAAATGGTTAAAATGATTCTTCAACAATGTAGTTGTTGTTAGAATATTCTGTTCTCCTGGAAGCCACATGAGCAAAAGAAAACTTTCTTTAGGTGATAACGTGTGTAGAATGACTGCACTTTGGGTGGCAACAGGTGTAGAATAATCTGTGTTTCATGCAGCAGTATGAATGTGTAGGAATGTCTTTCACTGATTACAAATACATGACAAATACATGAAAATATGTGGAGCTCTAATTAATTAATTAATCAATGCACTTGTCAAGCGGAATCAGTTACCTGAAATTGTTTTGTAGTTAAATTGTTGTTATGAAATAGCCTGAGATAAACACTACCAGGATTGTCATGAAATATTGAAATATTCTGTCTTATATTCAGCACAAGATGACATGACTTCAGTAATATTAGAGAGACATAGGGACAGAGAGAGAGAGAGAGAGAGTGAGATCAATAATAGTCAAAATATTTCCATTATAGCTTACTCAGGTTATGTCCTACCTTCAATTTCGTCCAAAGCTCAGAAAGTCTTTTATGTCAAAACTGAAATATTTCAATAAAACCATGAATTTAATTGTATGATATTAACAAAATATCTATATAGTATAAAATATTAATTTTTTTTATTTATAAATATTACCATCTCACACATGCGTGAATATGAATAAGGAATAATAAAACACAGGATATAACGGCATTCATATATTTAGAAATTTTAGTTTATTTCTTGAAAGCTGCTTGAAATTTATAATTTTACCTCACAACTTTCAATGTATTTGACAGAATATAACAGTCAGCCTTAGCTTGATCCATATTTACTATGAATTATGAAAGTTTGTACAGGAAATCATTCAAGTTATTCAAAGCATCATTCCACCTGTTTTTTCTACTTCAATTTAAATCGTTTTACTGATATATTTTGACTGGAATAGAATAATTTCAACAGATTCTCTTTTCTTGTAGACACCAAACAAAACACAAAGAAAGATGGACATTTTTGAATATCAGCATTTTAAATATTCAGAGGATTGCACACACACACATCATCATCATCATCATCATCATCAAATTCATCATCATCATCTATGTCTTTATTGCCCACAAGGGGTTAAACATTGAGGGGACAAACAAGGACAGACAAAGCGATTAAGTCGATTACATCGATCCTAGTGCATAACTGGTACTTATTTAATCAACCCACAAAGGGATGAAAGGCAAAGTTGACCTTGGCGGAATTTGAACTCAGAATGTAATGGCAGACGAAAGATTGCTAAGCATTTTGCCAGGCATGCTAACATTTCTGCCATCATCATCATCATCATTTAACATGTGTCTTTCATGCTTAGCATGGGTTGGATAGTTTGATAGAATCTGGTAAGCCATAGGGCTGCACCAAATTCCACTATCTACATTGGTATGGCTTTTACAGCTGGATGCCTTTCTTAGCACCAACCACTTTTCAGAGGGGGTTCGGTGCATTCTACATGGCACTAGCACCAACAAGATTTGCTTTGACATAGTTTTTACAGATGGGTGCCTTTCCCAACCACTTTACAGAGTGAACTGGATGCTTTATACATACATACATACATACATACGTACGTACATACATACATATATACATACACACATACATACATACATACACACACACGCAAGCATACATATATACATACATACATATATACATACACACATACATACATACACACACACGCAAGCATACATACATACATGCATGCATACATACATGCATGCATGCATACATACATGCATATATCTATATATATATCACACACACATGCACGTACATACACATACATATTCATATCCCCATTTCATTTGTTTTGACCCTTATTTTTCCATGCAAGGCTCAAGGTGATTGGATGCTGAAATGTTTGTTTAACATTGTTACTTGGCTTTAATGTTTCAGACTTTTGGGCTGAAACCAATGGTTGTTTGTTATTCAGAAAATGGAGGATGACCAATGGAGGAAACATCCTTTCTACTATAAGTACAAGGCCTTAAATTTTATGGGGGGAACTAGTTGATTGCATCAACCCCAGTGCATAACTGGTACTTATTTTATTAAATCCGGAAGGATGAAAGGCAAAGTCAATCTCAATTGAATTTCAACTCAGAGGATAAAGACAGATGAAATGTCACTAAGCCTTTTCTTCAATGGAGAGAATATCAAGACTACATTTGCTTATGATTTGGAAAGCAAACAATAAGACCTGAGTAACAGTAGAAAAGTTCATGCAGTGGCTTGACTCATTCTTTTGTCAAGTATAAATAGATATTGCAAAGAACACAATCCTTGACCTAAGGCATTGTTGGTGATTGATAAGGCTGTGGTACATCACCAGGATATCAACAATCTGCAAACTTGCATTCTTGTCAAAGTAATTAATCTACCACCAAACACCAGTTCCTATTTGGGTTTTTAAACAGTTTGTTGAAGAAACAGATGGCTAAGATAAACAATCTATCAGGGGATTTGCAAGGAAAAAAAAAACACCACATTAAGAAGGTTGTAGATAATATCAAAGAGCCTTCTGTAATAGAATTCTTACTGAACAGCAAGTGTAAATACTCTTGAACAGTTATGGAATCACCAAGATAACAGAAATCATAGACCAGTTTATTGGGAATGATCTTGACTGGAAGGACAGCAGCAAATAAAATAGAGATGTTCTGAACATGATATCCAGCTACCCTGAATTGCTTCAGGATAGAAAACTCAAGACAACCCAGATACTAAAAGCATTATTCAAAAAAACAACCAATCTGTAAAAGAGAACCACAGACATCTCTCTTATCCCTCATGTAACCTTTTATCTTCCAGCAAGAACTAGTGCTTTTCAAATGAATTAGTAGTGACTGGCCTGTGTACTCATAATTAAAATGGATTGATTTAAACCATTTTTTGTTATTTCATAACAACATTAGAGCTTAATTAAACTTATTTCCTATTCACATCATAAATTTAAATCCCTACATGTAAAACCATATCATGTGAGACTATCTAAACATTCCAAGTGCTTGGAGGATGCAGTAATGAGTCTCTGCAATTTTCAGTCAATTGGTGAATTCTACTCACACTATGTGTCAAAAAAGTTTTTAAAAATACGGGAAAAAAACGCCGAAACAATCAGAATTCATGGAGATTGGTGGTGGTTTGCATCAAAGAAAATTGCATTTATTGGTGAGGGTTAATTTTCCATCACAATGCCATATCAAAATAACTTTTACTTTTATTCTGTCAAAATAGCTTATCTCTATTTCTGCTATGTTATATATGTGTGCTATGGACTCAAATTTGATGCATCCATCGCAAATGGATGCAGCTTCTTGGTGTTATTTTGTTTTTGTTTTCTTTCTATTACTCTCTAACTTTAAGTCTTCTTCTTTAAACACTCATATAGCGAAACCAACAGGATCGAGCATCCTCAATTTAAAAAAGAAATTTTTCCCCTTCCAAATCTTGAAAATTTGTTTTGCAATCAAAGCCAGCTTGATTCCTTTTTTAATGTTTCATAAACCCATTTTTATTAAAATTTACTTTAAATTTAGCATTCTGCCTTATTATTTTTTCCTCTCCTATATATATATATAATCAATAACAATAAAGGATAAAATTAATTAATCAATTAATAATTAATAATTTTACCAAGTAGTTCGGTATGTTAAAAGAACCATTATCGGTAAACTTATACAAAAATTCTATAATTATGAACATAATTATAATTAGGGTTCAGCAAAATTCACCTCACCACATACCGAAATTTAGAAATAGCAGTTAAAATACTATTCTACTATCATAAGATAACTCCCAGACAGCAATACTCAAATATGTATACATATATATATAATGCTCCTCTATATTGCTGTTTCATTTACTTCTGAACAAATCTAGAGTGTCAACCAAGGCTTATGTAAATATATATGTATATCTATCTATCTATATATATATATATATATACATATATACATACACATATGAAGAACATTATTATTCATAAGAGATAATAATATTAGTGGTTGTAAGCATAAAACTGTATGGGCAAAATTAATAGATATTTATAAGAATTATATATAACAAGAGCACCAAGAAGCACCAGCTTAGCTTGAAATAGGAGTCAAAAATGTGGCTTCAAAGTGTTTTTGATTCCTATTTATATAAATATCATTATCATCATACACACATGCGCACACACACAAGTAAGAACATAGAGGCAAAACAAGGTGGGAAAAATAGTATTCAAGTACAGAAGGTAGAGTAATATGATAGAGTTTTATTAAAATCCAAAACATTTCACAAACTGTTACTCAGAGTTCCATTTGTCAAACAGTTGTCATCTGTCCAACGAATGGTAATGAGAGGAACAGCTTGTGAAGATATTTTCACCTTTAATAAAAAGTGTGTGTGTGTATATATATATATATATATATATATATATATATAATATATATATATATATGTATATAACATACAGTGTACATTTAAACACATGAGGAACCCACTTATGGGATTCAAGCGAGTGTATATTATTTTACTTGCTAAACTAAAATCAGAAAGCAATTGGTCCAGGAATCTAGATGGTAAAATGTTTTTATTGTTTCATTTCGTTCCTGTCAAATTGTATCCCTAATTTTGTGGTTATGGAACCTAGCTATTCTTTCTAGCATGTTGAATCCCATGAGTGGATTCCTCATGTGTTTAGATGTACACTGTATTTTATGACTGATACGTAGTCTTTGGACTAAACTTTTACACGTTAGGCCACTGGAAATGGAAATTTTAATTAATTTCCATTCTCCTTTGATATGATTAAGTATATATATATACTTTGTCAGTGAACAGGTCGCGGATTTTAGCGACGAAAATATTTTGACAAATTAAACTTAAATGTTGAAGTGAATCGAACGGCTTTTGTGTGTTTCTTAAATGGCTTATAAACACCTTCCACGCTGCAACTGTTTTCGTTTCAGCACACGATCTCAGATCAAATTACTTGCTATGCGAGTACATCTCCATAATATATATATATATATATATATATATATATATATATCCCAAATTTATGTGAAAGTGTATAGAATAACATATCACTTGAATAAAGTTAAAATATGATCTGGTTTTCATGTTTTTATGGTATTTTAACATTAAATAAACATTTTGTAATGTTCATAAAGTTCAATTAGCACTTTCATACGTTCATAGTAATCATCAGATTTCAAAATGTATTTAACTGACAGCTGAGTTCTTCACAACTGTAGTACCTCTTAAGCTGCATGTGGATTGGTCAAAACCGTATTCCAAAAATTCATCCTGTTGGAGTGTTCTAAGCAGTACTACAGCTGTCAAGAACTCATCTGTCAGTAATGTACATTTTGAAATCTGATGATTACTAAAGACGTATGAAAGTGCTAATTGAATTTTATGGACATTACAAAATATTTTTTAATGTTAAAATGCCATAATAAAAAACGTGAAAACCAGACCATGTTTTAACTTTATTCAACTGATATATAAATATATATATATATTAAAATTAGAAATAAAACCACTATTAGGTAAGTCAAACAGTGAAAAACATAAACCAAACCGTAAAAATAAATATAATTAATATAATATTATTAATATTAATATAATATAATATAATAATATTATAATATAATATAATAATAATTAATATATGTTTTTCACTGTTTGATTTGCCTAATAGTGGTTTTATCTCTAATTTAATTTATATTTATACTGTGAAATTTGATTTAATTTGAAATTTAATTTTTCCCTGTAAGTTTGGATTTAATCCCTAATATTATTATAATTATATATATATTTTTTTCTCTTATTGCTATATATATATATATATATATATACATACAAAATTTAAAGGACTGACCACTAAAAGTGGATGGTCAACATGCTAGATATAGACGTCAAATCGCTATTTTCCACAAATATTTTAATCTTCGGATTGTTTTAATATGCTAGGCCACTGGTTTTAATTGATTAATATCAATTTCTACCCTTATTAAATTTTATATATATATATATATACATATATATATATATATATATATATATATATATATATAGCAATAAGAAAATGGAGGGGATCAATAGGTGGTTCATTAACTTTTAGACATAATACTATGCTAACTTCTTTATTTATAATTATATCTTATATGTAAAGCATAATATGTTATACATGTATGTATTTTATTGTAATTGTCAGTTTAGTAAATAGATAAATAAATAAGTTAACATAATATAATGTTTAAAAGTTGATGAACCACCAATTGATCCCCTCCATTTTCTTATTGCTATATAAATTAATGGTAAGATAATTCTTTACCTTCACCCATTTAGTACACTAGGTAATGTAATTGCAATGCAATAAAAAACACTTGTGTATTAATAATTGGGTATTCTACCAGCAGTATATTGGATAAATATTATCCCTTAGTGGGTTGGATTCACAACCTCTAACTTTCTTGGAGTTATATATATATATATATATATAACTTACTTGGAAGAAGAAGAAAAACGACGCGTGCATTCAATCATATAACAACTTAATAAATAAAACAAATGCATACATACATACATATATGTACATACCTACATCTATATGTATATATACATGCATATATGAGTACAGGACACAACACATAAACGTAGAACACAACGAGAAACGAAAACATAAAACCAAACAAGGAAACAGACTTTTTTTAACAACGAAAAAACAGTAAAAGACAGGACAAGGAAACCAACAATGAGGGCTGTTTTTAAAGCCTAGACGGTGGAAAAATTCGTTAGAATGCATGTTGAAGATCGGCTTGCGGAAGACAGAAGAAAGCCGATGTTGACTTGTTGAAAGCAGCGGGCAGAAAGAAAGTTGGTCTAGGCTTTAAAAAAAGCCCTTATTGTTGGTTTCCTTGGATCACAACTGAACTACTCTCTGTTGTAGATAAATAGAGAAATATATATAAAGTTATACGTCCCTTGTCAAGAATAAGTAGACTTATTTGATCAAAGTACCACACAGAGACTGAACCCAGGACCATTCTTTCCACACACACACACATATATATATATAACAGAGAGGAAAGGAAAGCCAAAGAAGATGAAGTAGACAAATACATGTAAATATCTACTGCAAAACCTTGGTTAGCATTTCAGATTTGTTCTTTAATTAACTAATCGTAATCGCCATGTTTAAATGCTACATGTGGGTATGTTTATTTGTGCATGTGTGTTTGTCTATGTATGGTTACACTACTGTTTATTTCTGAAAGCTGCTCACTAATGATTTCTATTATGTCTCTCATTTGTTACATGACGCAGTAATATGGCCACAACAGCCTGTCCGTTGTTATAGTTATTCATAACAACAGTTTCCCATTCGCCCTCTTATTTGTGTTCATTGTTGTTGCTTCATCCTTGGTCAGCTTTAATCAAGCAGATCTATCGTCATAAGGCATTCTAGCCATCACCATCTGTCGCAATGTATCTAGTGTAGTATTATTCAGTATGTCCTGCATTTTTAAGATGTTACTGTATGATATGCAGGAGATACTTCTATTATTTCTTATTTCTTTACTACCCACAAGGGGCTAAACACAGAGGGGACAAACAAGGACAGACGAATGGATTAAGTCGATTATATCGACCCCAGTGCGTAACTGGTACTTATTTAATCGACCCTGAAAGGATGAAAGGCAAAGTCGACCTCGACGGAATTTGAACTCAGAACGTAGCGGCAGACGAAATACTGCTAAGCATTTCGCCCGGCGTGCTAACGCTTCTACCAGCTTGCCGCCATTTTAATAATATTTCTATTATTTCTAGCAAGTTGAATGACCCCATCCATGCTCTTTAGTTGGCTTAAACTATCATTAACTGTCAACAGTCAGGATAACAGTCCACAGGCAACGTTTCAATTGCTATATTCACAACTATCAAACGGCATGAGTTCACGAAATTGTTTGCTCATAACTTTCACCTGTGTTATCCCTTTCACTGCAAAATTTAATTTCATGGTTATTCCAATAATCTACCAAAAAATTGAATTGGTATTCTCTTCAAGTCACGTTGCCTCAGAAAACCTGCGAAAACCTCAATAAAAATAGTTTCAAACATTACATTTCTCATCAAAAGATAGAGTGGAATATAAAACTGCTTTCTGCAGTTAAAGGTAATGAAATTTTGAGTGGATATATCTGATTTCCTTAGTAAAAGTATTAAGCATTATTCTGTTGTGTCTGGGGAGAGTCATTTTCTTTTTGTGCCTTATTATGTAACTCACTCACCAGTAAAATTTCCACTTTTTTTTCTATTTTTCTTGTCCTAAAATTTTCGTTGCATCTTGCAACCTTTTCAATAGTCTTGACTCTGTCCGTTATTTACACTGTGTTCCCTTTTGTATGTTTGTGCGCATGTGTTTGGGTCAGTGTATGTGTGTGTGCCTATACATGCATGCATGTACGTATGTATGTGTGTGTGTGTTTGCATGTGCTTTATGTATATATGTGTGTGTATGCATATGTATATATGTATGTATGTATGTGTGTGCATCTGTATGTATGTATCCTGTATATTTATGTGCTTGCCTGTCCGTGTTTGTGTATTTTCTATGTATGTGTGTGAGAGCGTGTGTTTGTATATGTATGCACCTCTGTCTCCTTGTGTGTGCATGTCTGTGTGTGTGTGTTATGCAACTATGTACCATGTTTGTATGTATGGATGTGCATCTTTACATGTGTGTATCCGTGTCTCCATATGTGTCTGTTCATATAGTCTATATACCTTTCCGTCTGTATAACGAAATATTAAGCATTATGTTTTACAGTTAACAACACTACGTGTTCACAGCAATGATTCGATCTCATATGAACACTTAAGCTTTCATATGAGATCCTCTCAACCTGTTTTCACTCTATACTAGTGACCTAAACTCACCACTATAATATGCTTACATGTCCTTACATACATATTTTCGGAGATAACCAGATTAATTCTTATAATAGAAGAAATAGTTTCCAAACAAAGGTAACACGAATCCCCTTGGAAATCTGTTTAACAACATTTATATTTATCAGGGAAAACAAAAATTGTTTATGTGTATTTTTTCTTTAACTTTTAAAATGTTGAAACCATTCAATAAATTTCTGTTTAATCTATATTGGGAAAAAACAACAATGATATACAAGCATCAATGTATAAAAAGTTTTTGATATGATTCACAAGGTCTTTTTTTTTCATACTTGATTAGATCGGCTTTGATGTTCTACTGCAATACACAGAAACTGGCCAGAAACGATATGAAAGCTATATGCTACACCTGGGACTTGCAGAGCAATGTTAGGTTTCCGCTTTTTGATATTTTATTTTGTTACACAATTTTGATATTAGCAGGTTATTTCTATGAAATGTGAGAAACAGATCTGTTTCACAGAAAAAAAAACTAAATCTGATTTCCATGTTTAACAAACACATTTCAGTTTAAACCCAATCTGTGGAAAGAGAAATACGTTTCACTAAATTTACTTTTGCTTATGTTTATTTTTTTACACCTAAAACTTCCAAACAAATGTCTATTTCTCCATCCCCCTGATCATGATGTATCTCATTTCTACTGTTATTTATTCTGTATTGAATATTCTTTTCACTCCTTCATCACTAAATCCATATCAGACTTGCAGATGGCTCAGTTAACAATGTGTTAGACTACTATCTATGAAGTATTATAGACTGACCAACCTTTAGATCACATACCATATTCTGTCCTTAGCCAATACTTTTAACAAATTATTGCTAGTTTGCCTGGTACCTTGCTGAGAGAATCTCTATTAGTTTTGGAAACAAAGCCATAACTCTCTGTAAACAAAACGGTTCCTAAAATGATAGTCACACAAGTAAGAGATTATATTACTAGCTGTCTTTTACTGTTCACCATATCTTGGTATAACACTGCTGGTGTCTTTGAACTAAAATTAAAGAAAAAAAAATATAGATATCAGCTGAGAGCCAAGTCCATGTCAAATATAATGTGCTGGTGTATCTAAGGCAGCATAGTTCTGGTCAAGTACAGAGAGACAACAGGGTAATGCTGTTAGTAGGTGTTGAGAAGGGGAAAGGGGGAGAATAAAGTATAGCTTTGGACACTACATGTTACTCTCCCCTTTCACCCAACTTCTCACCCAACATCATTAACCTGTTGTCTCTCTGAACCATGTCAAATATATTCATATGAGAGTCCTTGTACATGACATCAGCCACTGAAGAGAGAATAGTTAAAGCTCACTTGATTAGAGTTATTACAACAAATGCATTAGTGGTTTTGAAATTATACTTATTTAGCAAGTCATTTGATCTGGTTTTGGAATTGTACTTGTTTTGCGAGTGACTTGATCTGAGATTGTTCTTGCTTCTCACACCAACCCTGCAATGTTATCCTAAAAATAGACAATCACATCATCAAAACATCATAGCTGTGAGATAATGCATGACTAATACAAAACATTGTGAGTAAATAAGTATCATATTTGACAGATTAATCTGAATGCTAAAGGGTTAAAAGCGAATTTGATGACACATCAAATCTCTTGTTGCACAACTGCAATTAATGTGTTCTAGTGAAGCCTCACGCTGACCAAGGCCTTGTCACTGGATTTAGTAGAAGGAAACAGAAAGAAGCTCGTTGTGTGTGTGTATTTCTGCAAGTGCATGCTCCTGTTACTGTCGCCTTGCTTTGATATTAGGTATTAGTGTGATAGTTTTAAACACATGTAACCATCATGCAAATGGTGCCTTTTTATTTCCAATCTTCCATGAAAACTTGTCTGGTCATGAGGTAAGATTACGTTATTTGGAAACATATGAGGGCTGGTGACAGGAAAGATATGATGATGATGATGATGACGACGATGGTGATGACGACAATGATGACGACGATGATGATGATGATGATGACGACAGTGATGATGATGACGGTGATAGTGATGAGGATAGCGGAGGAGGATAGAGGAGGGGGGAGGGTATGGGGAGGAGGATACACTATGGTTACTTACACAGTTCCACTGAAATAATTACTGTATACTCATTATTTTCTTTGGAAGTAGAATTATGTAATAGCTTGTGGTATGTAGGATTTAATCAAATTTCCCATTTTGGTCCTTTATCTCATCCTTATCATTGATACTTCTTGACATTAAATCAGCCCCAAATTCCTTATGTATCTTTTAATAATTGGAGAGTGGAGACTAAATCTATCTGACTTAGTAAATGTATGATCCCTATAAATTTAATCAACAACCCCCACCCTTGGCCTGGCTGGAAACATGCACTCATATATTATGAAACACCAAAGTAACTCTTTAACCTTTTGACTGCAAAGTTAAACTTCCTGGTTAAATTTCCAATAATGATATTAAAGATCTACTAAAAATATAATTGCTATTTTCTGCATTGCCTCAATAAACTTGACCCCAAAAAACTCAACCAGAGGAACATGACATTCTTTAACCTTTAGCATTGTTGTGCTTATTTATTCACATTGTTTTGGATTAATCCTGCTTTATCTCCTGGCAGAATCATTAGCGTGCTCAAATAAATGCTTAGAGGTATTTTGCCTGTCTGCACATTCTGAGTTCAAATTCTGCCAACGTCAACTTTGCATTTCATTCTTTGGGGCTTGATCAAAGAAGTACCAATAGATTACTAGGGTCATTGTAATCAACTTAACCCCCACCACCAAAATTCCAGGCCTTGTGCCTATAGTAGAAAGGTTTATCTCATAGCTTTAAGATTTCAATGATGTAATGGAAGAGTATTCAGCTGGTATCTGAGGGGTACCGGTTCGACTTCCACAGCTGCCTGCTGGCAACTTTTTTCCATCTTATAAGAGTAAAAATACCCAACCTTTCTGCTGTTTCCACAGCTATCCTGCATTTAAAATTTATTTTCTTGTCTGTAAAATACCGAATACATTTGACACTTCCAAAGTTATTTTACAGAATGTTGTTGCATTTGAAAAAGCTATTACTTAGTGTTAAAACTGATGGTAATTGTTGTCAGGAAGCTATTTAGCTTATTGGTAGAGTACTCAGCCAGTATCTGAAGGATATGGGTTCAACTCCTGTAACCCCTGTTGGGAACTTTTTTCCCATCTTATAAGGGTAATTACCCAATCTTTTCTGAAAATCACCATACAAACCTAAAACCATTGTTTTAAAATTTACCATTGTGCATATCAGCACACTAGTCACATATGATCCTTGATCATCTACCCAATAATTGTTCCATTGTAAGTATTGCATTACATATTAGATCCCTGATAAAATAAAGTCCAAGCCGTTTTGGAGTAACTTCTTTAGCACTTGATTTAAATTAATTCTCTGCTATTGTAATGTATAATTATTCCCTCATCAACTTTAATTTAGTTTCTTGTCTATAAAATATGCAATCGTTTATTTGTGAATGACATTGCAGGGTAAGTATGAGAGACTAGACGTGGTTGGTTTGAACATAAATCAGGTGAAATGTTTTGGCTGGATGTGGCTGGTTTAGATGCTAAAAGGTTAACAAAAATAGACTGTATATAAAACTGGTTTCCACATTTAAGGATAATGAAATTCTAAGTGGATACTTCTGATTTCCACAGTAAAAGAGTTAAGAAAATCTACTAATATAAAACGTTTGGTTTGCAAATCTGCTAATATGAGTACTTACTACCTATACCATTTTCAGAATTGGTTTAAAACCATCTGTCAATGATAATGGCAGTTATTCATACCTGATGCCCATAGTAGTCACTATGATGTGGACTGCAATGCCAGTTTGACAGATACTTTGACTTCCACTTAACCATTTAAATGATTTCAAACACATTGCCCGGTAATATCAATAATTTTCAGATTATGTGGTATTTCTTGTTTCTTTCAGTGGATGATAAACTGGCCATTACTACTGCTACTTCCACCACCATCACCACAGCCACCCACTTCCATGTTACTACAACCACTATATCACCCACCACCCCTATTGCCACTGTTAACACTGCTACCACTGCCATTACTTACATAACTGCTTTCATCACAACTACTACTACCACCACCACTACCACTATCATCACTATTCTTTCACTGATCCATTCGTAAGAAACTTTTTACCTGAGTCAAAATCTCTAAAGAACTGTTTAAATAGTTTCAACAGTCTTGTCCTCCTCAGCTTTAATTATGATTTTCCAGCTCAGCTCACCTTAATTATGGCTGACAGTTTGTCTTCGTGACATATTTCTTCCTCAACCAAGAATGTCTTTAATTTTACAAGATTTCGCTTATAAAACTATTTCATTACACATTTCATTTGTCATGACTCTTTTAAATATTTACTTCAGACTTCTCTAGAATATATATGACTCTGCGATAAAGAAGTTCATTTCTTGAACCATGTAGTTTCAAGTTCAATTCCACTAGGTAGCACATTGGGTGTCTTCTACAAAGGCCCCAGGCTGACAAAAGCCTTGTAAATGGAATTGGTAGACAGATTTCAAAAGAAGCCCGAAATCATGCAATAGTTGTAAATAAGCATCACCATTATAAAGAAAGTGTTATTCGTTTCCAATCTTCTGTTGTTTGAAAGTTTTTCTCAGATAATATTCTTTGAAGTTAACTATCACATTTTGATTCTTTGGCTAAAACAAAAAAGTTGTATTTTTGAGGATATATTTAGCTCTCACATCATCAGAAAGCTTATATAAGTTCACTGGTTGGTTTGATGACCTGTGAACTTTGTTCGAAATATCATGTCTGGCTCCGTACGTTTCTACAGCAGGATGAAAAACATTTGTAATCCACACTTCAAAGAGGTTCTTAGTCATCCATACTTTTGTATTTGAATAACAAACCAAAGTTAAATTAACCTTTGCATAACCTTCGAAGCCTTTTGGAATTTTGGAGTGATACATAAGGGCTTAGTTTTATATCACCAGCAACATTTTCTCCAGAAGATGCATCAGACGATTTTTAGAAGCTTTAAATACTGGTGTTGATTTTCCTTGTTGAGAAATAAATTCTAGCAGGCAGGAGCTTCTAGAAAAGGGCAGCTTTGTCAACATTGTACATTTACTCTGGTGTATAGCTCCATCCCGCAATCTTTATCAGTAGCTCAGGATATTTGTTATCTGTCTTTGTACCAACACTGGCAGCTCCACTCGTCATTTTTATGCCTTGCAGATTCAAATGCTTCTTAAATCATTCAAATCAGCCTTTACTTGTCAAATTTTTTCATAAAGTGTCATGTATGAAAAAATGAGAATATTTCAACACCCAAAGTATCTTGAAAGGAAAGCTGACAAATAGCCTCTTCATTATTCAGGGGCCAACATTCCAATGATTCAGGGAAAAGAAACATGGGGCCTTAGGAATGCATATGATTGCAACATGAAGGCAATGTTAAAGACACTATGACCAAAGTGAAACATCTGATACAGGGTAGTTGACAGTAGCCCATTACTTGTAAGGTTTATAATGTGGTGCTTCTAATATGGCATCAAATACAAACTGCAATGACTCAAGTGGAAACAATGGAAAAAATTGTGCAGAAAACTTTCGTGTAGATGGCTTGGAATTCCCCAACGTTCATCTTGTTCAACCTGTACAGAAAAACCTACAACTTCCACTTACCACTTCCAGCAGAAGTGGAGGTATTCAAAGCCACTTCCCATAAGAGTTGTTAGTACACTGATATTAGGAGGTTAAGAAAGTCAGACACACCAGCAAAACTATTAAAAGAAGCGCAGGCAATATAAGCTCCAGGAAGTTGTGGAGGAAGCTGAAATGTATTGGAAACACCAGATCATTAGGGAGATCTGTCAAGAATAGTTAGAAGTTGGCAACCACAGAACCTAGAGGTGGAGCCACTGGCAAGGGCAATAGTCTGAGAATTCAGCAGAAGATCCCTGTGTAACAGCTGTAGAGTTTGCTTGCCATGGACAGTGAATAAAGTACAGTGAATAAAGTACAAGTTATCACTGACCTTGAGGAACTCTGGAACATTGACCAGAACAGTTTGTATTTCTTCCTGTGAGCCAGCTTCAAATACCCTCGAAATCTGGAGCCAAAAGGAGGACCCATTTTGCAAACAGTGTGAAAGTGTGAAGCAACTCTTCACATTCTGAGCCATATTTTCACTGAATGTTCTAAGGCAATGGAAAATGATCAATACAAGCAAAGGTATGACAAAGTCATACCTCCACTTGTTTTGATGGACCTGCAGAGGGTTAAGACCAACAAGGACCGAAATATATCAAATTTGTAAGTGGGGTGTAATAAAGTACTTAAAGCAAAAACGCCCCTGGGGAAAACACTTTCCATCAAATCCCTGCCTTGGAAATACAAATGGTTCTGAAAGAGGTGGTAGAAATATCACTCTGACAAGGTATTGTTTTTCTATATAGAAGCACAAAAACCATCATTATGGCCCTGGAAGAACAAACATGATAAATCTCACCAACTGAAGAAAGCACTTGGTTGAAGAGACTCTTGTCAAAGGATAGCATGCAGCTTCATTTTACACTGAAGTCAGTCACTACAGCTTCTCAGCAAGATCAGTTATTTCTTGTAGGAGGTTGTTTTGGAACCTGGGTAACTGAAGAAAGCCACTAGGGAGACTATTATACAGCTGAGACTAGCTCAAAGTGGTCGTTGATCAGCAATCACAGCTAGAACCCTTTTACAGGAGAAGAACTGTTCAGTTAGCAATAACCTCCGCAGTCAAAGTATATTAACTAACAAGTGAAACACTTATGAGAATGAGGAATCTGCTGAAGATGCAGAAGAGTTATCCACAATGCAAATGCTTCAGACATCATCAAGAAGAAAAAGTGTGCAGCGTTTTAACAAAGCTCCTGGAATTTCTGCCTGGGGCAACAACAACTCTGAAGTTTATTTCATCTAAACAGGGAAATGGATCGGTCTTCTAGAGAACATTCACTCAATGTCAGTAAGGAAACTAGACATAATGTAAATAGTGGTGGCACTGATGAGGGTTGTGGTGGTGGTGGTGTTTGTCATTACCATTGTCATCATGGCTGCAGCAGTGGTGGTGGTTGTGGTGGTGGTGGTGGTGGTGTTGGTATTGGTGGTAGTGGTATTGGTGGTGGTGCTATTGGTGGCGGTGGCGGTGTTGGTGGTAGCAACAAATGTGATGTTTCAATCCTCATCTCTCAGATTGTCTCATATACATTTTCTGCAACACAAATTGTATATTTTTACTATTATTTCTTTGAAATATTTCAACAGTTCAAAGATTATGAGACATGTAGAAAATTCTCTACAAGTTTACATCATTTCTTTTCTTCTCGCTTTTCATTCAGTTATCTTACCTTTTCTACTTCCTTTCCTTCACCTCACCAATCAGATTTAGCTGATACATACATACATATGTCAATAAAAATACAATAGAACACATAAATGGTATTTTCCTGTTAAATATCACAGACTTACAAATATTTGACAAAGAAAAGTTGTGTTATATATATAAGTATGTATGTATGTATGTGTGTGTGTGTATTAGAGAGAGACAGACATACAAAGAGACATAGAGAGAATGTATGCGTCTGTCATTTTGTGTGTGTGTGTGTTAATTATATTTTAGTCAATAAGAACCCCTTCTGTTCATAGATTGCCAGAATTATCCCCCACCCCACATCACAATCTTTAACCAATGAACATTTGTCTCTCTTTCATTTACTATTCCCTCTTCTATCTTTCTCTTCTTGCTTTTCCTCTTTTTCTCTTTCATTCTGAAACTACTGTCTGTCTCTCCTTTTATTTATATTCTTCACCTCTTCCTTCTCTTGCTCACTTTGCACGTCTGTCTCCCTCCCTCCCTCCCTCCCTCCCTCTCTCTCCCTCTCTCTCTCTCTCTCTCATTATCTCCTTTCCATTCCTCTCTTTGTTTCCCAGTTGTTCTCTGAACTCTGAAGTGAAGCCAGTGGAAAAGCAATCTTAACTGTCATTGTACTTTTCTAACGGAAGATCTTCTGAAGTTGTAGTGGTTCTGAGAGCAACTGTATGTACGTGGACACATATGCCTGCATATGCGGGGGGGGGGGGGTTGACTATGTAAGGGAAGATAACTATTGAGTTGTCTTACAAAATGATGTCTTCCCAACTGTCTGTCAGTTTAATCAGCCAACCATTTCCTTCTTTCTGATTCAGTTTTTTTGTTTTTGTTTCAGTTTTTGTTCAACTTTATTTAATTTCTTTCTGTAAAAGAAGAATTAGTTCCAGCCATTTGATTTTGCACACACTGGGTAATCGCGAGGGTAAATGATACTATAGGCTGGGGTCAGAGGCTGTAGGAGTTCAATCAGAGTGGGGTGAGGCTGTGGTAATAAAGCCAATACGAAAGTTTGTGAAATTATCGGAGAAGAATTGAAGAAAGAATGATTGGCATTATTTGGCTCTTTTATGCAGGTTTCTGCAGGGGAAGTGAATAGAACTATCCTGCTATCATTGCAAAGATAAACGACATACACACAGACAATATATGTATGCGTATGTTTGTGTAATGTTCCAAAAATTTTATGTAAACTCAACAAATGGAAAATTCATATACAAGACATAGCTAATTCCTCATCAATCATCTTACAAAAGGTCATAACAATATCATAGCTTATATATATATATTATGTATTTGTTTTGCAAGATTCCTGATGTGAAATGGACCAAACAGAACAAGAGGAGACACGTGGGATTGAGAGTCATTGAAGAGGTCACAGGACGTGTTACGAAACATTTCCAAACATAGGACATAAAATAAGAACAATTATAAATCTGAAGTGAAGAACAAATGACCATTCCCCCAAAATATAACAATATATATGTGTGTGTGTGTGGAGGAGCAAGGCCCAGTGGTTAGGGCAGCAGGCTCATGGTCGGAGGATCACGCTTTCAGTTCCCAGGCTGAGCATTGTGTGTGTTTATTGAGCGAAAATACCTAAAGCACCACGAGGCTCTGGCAGGGGGTGGTGGCGACCCCTGTTGTAGTCTTTCGCCCCCAACTTTCTCTCACTCTCTCTTCTTGTTTCTTGTGTAACGCTGTGATGGACTGGTGTCCCATCCAGCTGGGGGGAACACATATGCCATAGAAACCGGGAAACCAGGCCCATGAGCCTGGCTAAGCTTGAAAAGGGTGCATAAATAAAATAAATATATATATATTATATATATATTAATAATGGGGAAGGCCATTTTATGGGATTACCTTAGGTTTTCTGTCCATAGCTTTAGCTTTATAGCATATCATCAGATCCCAAAAACCTGTTGGCCTAAGACCTCTCATGTGTGTGTGTGTGTGTGTGTGTGTGTGTGTGTGTATTATTATCATCATCATCGTCATCATCCTTTAATGTTCATTTCTTATGCTGGCATAAGTTGAACAGTTCGACCAGAGCTGTCAAGCGGAAGAGTGGCACCAGGTTCCAGTCTGATCTGGCTTGGTTTTTACAGTTGGGTGTTTCCTAATGTTAACTCTTTACAAAGTGTGCTGGGTGCTTTTTATCTGGCACCAGTACAGGAGTATTGCACACCATATATATTCATGAGTTATTGGTTTCAATAGAGTCCAGGCACATCAACATGTTGGACACCATAAATGGCTAGGTAGAATAACATAGGGTTTACAGTGAGGTAAAATATGCATTGGTAGGATGCTGTAGCTATGTAAATATCAAATCCAATTTAGAACTGGTTCCACGAGCAGCATAAGTAATATAAAAGAACACAAAAGGGGTTTAAAATTTTAAATTTGAATACAACAATCCTTTCTACTAAAGGCACAAGGCCTGGATTTTGTGGGGAGGGGACAGTCGATCACATCGACCCCAGTACTTAACTGGTACATGATTTATCGACCCTGAAAGGATGAAAGGCAAAGTTGACCTCGGCGGAATTTGAACTCTGAATGTAGTGGCAGGTGAAATACTGCTAAGCATTTCATCCAGCGTGCTAACGATTCTGCCAGCTCACCACCTTGAATACAACAATAAAGTGCTACCAAAACAGCTGTCGTAAACTTCAAGCACCATTTGTGATCTTTTGTATATACGTGTGTGTGTGTGTATATATGTGTATCATGTCAGGTCGACGATGGGAAGTACTGATATGGCACAGAAAGTGTGTCAATAGCCAGCTAGAGAAGATGTTCTCCTGGGGCTACAAGCTACAACAGCATCCACCCTTAGTGGTTAGCCACATTTAAGTGACAAATATACTTCACATTTTCGTGCAGCTACTGTTTATACCTCGTTCAGAGATTTATTATTGTTATATATATATATATATATATATATATAAGAATGAATTATCCTAGTATGGACATAATGCACCCTTTATTCCTTCGGAATTAAGAATATGCAGTCTTCGAAACATATGTCGAGAATAAAGGAATTTTGTTAAAATCGTCGTTCGACTCCATTCTTTCACTTATATATATATATATACAAACACATACACACATCAATTGATTAATAGACAGATATATGTTTAGTAATTGATAAATTTACAGGCACATTGTGTATGTGTGAGTGTGTGTGTGTGTGTGCATGTGTGTGTGCATGTGTGTGTGTGTGTGTGTGTGTGCATGTGTGTGTGTGGTGTGTGTGTGTGTGCGCATGTGACATGTAGGCACACCTCGTAATGAAAATATTTGATATTTTAGAGAAGAATAATGAATAATTGTATCTGTCTAATGTGCTTAAGTTTATGGAGTAAGTCTTACAACACTTTACTTGAAATCTTGCTAATTGGTGTTGAAAACCTTCAAGTTAAACTCTGTGTGTGAATATGTGTGTGGTGTGTGTGAAGGTGGGTGTATGTAAGTGTGTGTGTGGGTGTTTGTGCGAATTTATGTGTTTGTGTTTGTTTCTGTTTGTGTGGGTGTATGTTTTTGTGTGTATGTGTGTGTGTGTGTGTGTGTGTGTGTGAGAGAGAGAGAGAGGTTTGTGCATGTGTTGATGCAAATTTATTTCATTTGTCTCTCATAATCTAGGTTTCCATCATAATGGTAATTGAAAGAAATAAAGATTGGAGAAATTTCATTTTACCCCTGCTCTTACCAAATCCTCAATGTTTGCCAACTCCAGACTGCTTGAATTACAATAAAATCAATTTGAAAATAGACAAATCTGATTAAAGGATTTTAGTTGCGGTTTATACCATCCTCCATAACTCCAATATATTGGCATTTAGGACAGATGACTCCAAATTTGGGTCTATTTATATTTCTGGCTCAAAACATTGCTTCTTGTTGTTTAGTATCTGACATAAGAACATGATCATCACAGTGTCCTATTTCTTGTGCATATGAATTGTATATTTTGTGCATGTGTAACAAACTATTTTGTACATCTGTCAGTGGAAAAAGAATTACTAGAAATGTGATGGAATCTTACAATCTATTTGATTTCTCCAATAAAACTTAACCACTTTTTATTCTTATTTTATTGAACTCAGGAAAATGATGGTAATGACTTCTGCAGGGTTTGCTCTTTGAATGTAGAGAGAGAAAACTAAATTGCCTTAAGCGTTTAGTTAGATACTTTCCCTATTTCTGACTTTCCTATTATCCGTATGTTACTTGTATTATTAACAAAATACATGAATGTTACATATTCACATATGACATCCAGATGGGTGTGGCAGAAGTAATTATTTACTCTACCCAGGAAGGGAATGTGGTTCACTAGAACATTTGCAACCTAGAAACTGAAGAATTTTACACGAAGAGACTGGTTAGTATTTCTTTTATCAGCAAACGTAGATGACAACTCATGATGTTCCTTACCTTTATTTTCTTTATTTGAAGACTCATCAGTGAAATATAGCTTCTCTACAAGTTGATGGAATATTAGCCTGTAAATTACTAACTATACATATTAAATTGTACATTTCTTGGTATGGAGTAGGGAAAAATATTGACAATTTAAATTTCTACAAGACACCAACTGCCAGTTCATTCAACAGCTCAGTTTAAATCATTAAATATGCTTTCATTTATGTAATCTAATTATGATGCAGATGGCATTCCATTCAATTATTCTGTAATTTGTATAGTGCTATAATGAGTTGAGGCACTGATCAAATACATCATTAAATGTGGCAGTTCTGTACCATAATTCCCTTGTTTCAAGGAACTCAGTAACAATGAAACATTAACCCAATGAGGCAGTGAGAAGAAAAATCTTATATAGCCACTTATAGGCCAAACAGAACACTGCAGCACAAAAGAAGACTATATGGTGAAGTCTCATACTCAAGGACAGTAACTTGGCATTAAAGATTACTACCAGTGATATGAATCAATCATATATCCAGTTGTCTGCCTCTGTTCCAAATATCTATTCTAACAGAACAGGCTGAGAGCTCATGATAATGACTGCAACAACAATAACCCCATCAATAACAACAATAAACCAATCTCTATAACTAGCGGAAAAATTTCCCGTGAATCACCACCTACAGTTTTGTAAAAAAGAAAGGGAGCATTAGATTACGTATACATCAATGTTTCCCAATCTACTTTCCCTGAGGCACCACTATAAATGTATACCCGACCGGTGGTTGGAGAAAAGCAACTTTATTTTTGGTATTACATTATTATATACTTTCTTTAAAGAAATATCCATACTAGTGCATTAGAATAACACTATACTGCAGCAAACAGTCTTCAGCCAGTATTCTTGGCTGGAAGGATTGGATTAGCTAGGCTGAGTATAGATGTAGTATGTTACTGTGAAAAGCTGGTAAACAGATTTTCACAATTCTATGTCCACCTAAAAAGTTAAAAAAACAGAGAAAATAATTTTGGATCCCACTCTTCACCACAATTACCTCAGGCTCTGTGCTGGGAACCCCTGATCAATAATAGATACTCTTTACAAAGACAGTATGGTCCTGTTTGAAATACCTTTAATCATAAGTCTGTGGCTGTCCTGGGGCTAAACAAATACAACAACAACAATGGCAGCAATAACAGAATTAAAGAACAATTTAAATCAAAGAATAGTTTCCCTCTGTGGAAAAAAAGTTTTGTTTTCTTAAGAAACTCTGTTCTTGTGAAATTTATGGCATGGAAGAACTTATGGTATTAAGTTCTCACATGGTTGTTTTTGGACTGCTACATCTTGGAACTGACAGTCGGTAATCTTGAGATGGAATTACTAATCTCTCTTTGACTGACCTATCAATCAATTATATGTAATTATTGGACAGCCATGTTTCAGGCACTTTCTACATTTCTAGATGAATGGCTTACAATCTACTAAATTACTTACTTTCTTCTTCAGAATCCTCTGGGAAGCTGCTGACTAAAGTATGTCATAGTCACCTGTTTCTATGTATGTGCATTAGTAGTGTGTGCATGTGTATTTCTGTATGTGTCTATATTTCAAGTGTGTCTCTTAATTTCATTAAGATAAATCAAATTAACAAAAGCTGGTTCCTAACAGGCAAAACTTTTTGGTGTTTAGACAACAATGAATTTGTAAAGCTTTGCATATTTTAATAGTATTATTAATAGATCGAATTTGGAGAATTTTCATCAGCTGCTTGTGTTCTCAGAGCCCCAGTTTCTCAAGTATATCCGACAGATATCTGATCACATCACCAAAAACAATACTGAACTTAAAATTTATATCTATAGGTTTTGTATCTGTTAACCATAGATATCTAATTTTTTTTAGATACTTTCATTGTCATATACTATTAGTTCCTAGGAACTGAGTATTCTTGATATCCATTCTCTAAGATCCAATACCTGATACCTTGAATTTAAAATATGGGCAAAGTAGTTCAGAGAAAGAATAATTAGACAAAATGCTTTGTATTGGAGGCAGACCACAGTTGGGCTGCTATGAGAGTGAGTAATGAAGGCACTGAGAAGGTTTAGGCAAGCTTCATATGAATTTAATAAGGTCAGAAGAACAAATACACTTGCCAGCTGATATAGAATACATGGAAAGAGGACATATATATATATATATATATATATGTATGTATATGTATATATGTATTATTTATTTATTTTTTATTTTTTATTTTTTACTTGTTTCAGTCATTTGACTACGACCATGCTGGAGCACCGCCTTTAATCGAGCAACTCGACCCCGGGACTTATTCTTTTGTAAGCCCAGTACTTATTCTATCGGTCTCTTTTGCCGAACCGCTAAGTAACGGGGACATAAACACACCAGCATCAGTTGTCAAGCAATGCTAGGGGGACAAACACAGACACACAAACACACACACCTGGCAGAATCATTAGAATGTCGGGCGAAATGCGTAGCCATATTTCGTCTGCCGTTACGTTCTGAGTTCAAATTCTGCCGAGGTCGACTTTGCCTTTCATCCTTTCGGGGTCGATAAATTAAGTACCAGTTACGCACTGGGGTTGATGTAATTGACTTAATCCGTTTGTCCCCTCTATGTTTAGCCCCTTGTGGGTAGTAAAGAACTATATATATATACATATATATGAAGGGCTTCTTTCAGTTTCCATCTACCAAATCCACTGACAAGGCTTTGGTCAGCCCGAGGCTATAGTAGAAGACACTTGCCCAAGGTGCCATGCAGTGGGACTGAACCCGGAACCATCATCATCATCATCATCATCGTTTAGTGTCCGTTTTCCATGCTAGCATGGGTTGGTAAACCATGTGGTAAACCATGTGGTTGGTAAACAAGCTACTTATCACAAAGCCACTCCTGCGCCTATTTAATACTTAATAGTTTACAGTGTAGCAGAAGAAACCGGTAATGCGAACATGGAGTGGATAAATCCTATTTCTGTACACCACAAAGTCACAGAGTAAATGAGACATGAGAAGGGAAAGGGATTTCGTTATTTGATCAGGTTATTGGGTGCAGATAAAGATCCAGTGATCCACAGAGACATAGATACAACCTCTTGTTTTCTTCATTATACTTTTCTTACTAGCAAACTGAAGATTAATTGGTTTGGAACAATTTCTGTGTATGTGTGTGTGTGTGCATATACACACACCCAAATGAAGGAAATGCTAGCACTCAAACACCTAAAAAGGTAGTCAAACTGTAAAGGAATTAGTCAAGAGAGAATGTTAAACATGATGTGATATGTCAGTTTCTCTAAAAACATCCATCTTCTTCCGACCAGGAAGAAGCTGCTTAACTCAGCTCCTACAACACTATGACTGGGTGCTGAAACGACTGCTCAACCACTCAAATGTGGAAGTCATATATCTCGACTTTGCAAAGGCCTTTGATAAAGTCGATCATG
>NC_043005.1:99503815-99538815 GCF_006345805.1 Octopus sinensis | reverse complement strand
AAAACTTATACCTACTTTTCTGACGAAAACAATGCCGTTCTGAACATTTTGGCCGCAACTGTATATGTATGTATATATGTATATATACACGCACATATATATACATACATATATGTGTGTGTGTGTATGTGTGTGTGGAGATGGATGGATGTAAGTATGTATATCTTCACTATACACTCTCTAGCTGCAATTTCCTGTCATAGAACAATTCTTATATACAGTCTTTACTCTAACTTGAACTTATAACTATCTAATTAGTGTTCTTCTTGAACATGCTTCAACCATCCATTCTAATAAGCTAATCAAACACCACTTTTATATAATTTATTTATCTAAAATACACAAAACTATCAACTCCTCTCTCTCAGACAAATATTTCCCCAGTTTCATTCAACTTCTTCACTATATTCTCAGGATTTACGAACTTCCAGCAATTAATATCATAGCAAAGAAAAAATAAGGAGAAATCAACATCAAATGAGGTTAAATAATCCGATCGTTAAATTTTAATTCTGACAAGATTGAGATTTTTGTTATAAAAGGTATTTTGTTTGTTTTTGAATAAATTTTAATCACTTTCAGAGATTAACTGTTCAAAACAAACAAGATTTCTTAAGACATCATTGATGCTTTCTCAACAAAAAGAAAAATGTTGAATTATTTAAAATGAAGAATAAACTCAGTGGTTAGTTTAGATGCTTGATGTTAAGAAGATGTCAGCTCAATTCCTCCATAGATAGAGCTAACATTGTGGGGATGAAGGTCTGGGCATCCTAGTTAGCATGGATGGGATCTATAGGAGTGGGGAGAATGATATCACTGATGAGAGGAAGGGATGGAGAGTCAAGTGGTGTGATCGTAGGTGGAGGTGGCACAAAAACCAATCAGATCTAAGGGACAGGGTCTACAATATTGGGTGTTGAAAAGGCAGAGTGAGGAGACAGAGGGTGAGTGCACTCTCAAGTTCAAACAAACACTGAAACAGGTGTAAAGGATATTTTAAGGAAACTAAACATAAGCTTTGTGCTAATTCCTGGACTAATGTTTTCATAATGAAATACTAGAGTTATTGTCAATAAATTTTGGGGCCTCATCTTATCAATGAGGTCCTTATGTGATAATTACCGTCCCATGTCTCGTTTAGTCAATTGGAAACTCTCACTCAGTCTCTTTATTCATATTTGACTCAAGAAAAATAGAAATAAACTTAGTTTATACAACAATATATGACAGTTTGTGCAACTACATTTTTGAGGGAAATGGCCTTTCTCAATGTGTAAAAAATAAGTTGGTAGAAATTCTATATGATGTATTTAATCTAAACTAGAGAGACACAAAAAATGCAAGGGTATCGCAAGCAGGTTAACAGAGAAAGAAGTCTTTGCATGTGGAAGATGCACAGAAGCAATAAACATTAAATAAATTTTCTCAAATGCCTATCAGGACTCTTAGAGCAAATTGATGGCATCTGATCCCTAGGTGAACCACTTAGCAATGGAAGAGGATGTTCTGAAACTAGAGTAGCTAGAATAAGAATAGGCTGGAGAAAGTTCAGAGATTATTGCCTTTTAGTAACAAATGTTTCTCTTTTAGATTGTGAAAATCAGCAAAATATGGAACTAACTTGCTCAGTTGGATGTGCAACCTTCATGTACATTAACAACAATGCACAAATATGCTGAGAGTAAAACTGAACTGAAGAAGAATCAGATGTGGTGTACAAAAGAGAAGACAGTGTTAGTATGGATATGTGATGCTTTTGGATGAGAACAGTTGTATAAAGAAATGTCAGTTCATAAAATGGTTTGTGGAAGGGAAATTTACAGGAAGACATGTGACAAAGTAGTGAATGCCGACATCAGGATTTTGAACCTCGTGGAGGAGATAATAAAGTCAAAGATGACTGATGATATGCAGTGCTCAAGAAGATCCACTCATCACAATAAATGTAGAGTTTTGGAAGTATAGTGTGTATACACACGAGTTGGCTCCTTGCCCAGTTTGTTCTTGTCATGCCTTCACCACCTCCTCATCTCTGTACTATTGATCCTTCCATCATCCAATTACTGCAATATTCTGCTGCTGTAATCAAGTGAAAGCAGAATTACATATTTCATCATTCTTTTCTGTGCTGTCAGTTATCTCCTCCACAACCCACGATCATTTCCCTTCACATTCATCCTTCATTCACAACATTGTACCTCTCCACTCACATTTTACATTGATCACCCTTCTATGCTTCCAATTACGTTCCCTTCTCCTCCAAACTGCTTCTTGCTGACTCATCTTGTCACCACTCACCTCTTCATCTCCTCACCTATTACATCTCTCAATCTCCCTTACACCATGTCTTTCACTTAATTCACACTTTATGTTTCTCTTTCACACAATGAAAAAGAGAAATAATTGTATTGCAAATTAATAATTTGAGTTTCATTAATGAATTTACTTGTGCTAATAGAAGAAATTAATTCTTTATACTTTTGATGAAGAAAGGACATCACCCATATCAATGGCACACTTGATTATAAAAGTAACATGCAGTGATGAACATCGCACATCGTGTTAAATGTCACACATGATGCTAAATGTTACATGTGGTAATGTGACACATAGTGTTCAATGTTACACAAGTAGATGTCACATGTTTTGATAAAATATCACCCATAGTGATGAATGTGACACATGATGAGTGTCCCACATGGTGATTTAATACTTGGTGATAAATGTCATACATGGTTATGTCATGCATCATGGCTTATGATGAGTCTGCTGTCTACTTTCCACAATCATGGTATGAAAGCAATCTAAATTTTACATATTTTACAATTTATTTTATATTTTATGTTCATACTTTATTTCACAAAATTCTAAGTTGAATTCAAAACTTAAGCCATATTCCAACTTCCTAATTAACAGGAAATTATTTCCACTTTAATTTATCATTTTCTCAATTCTGTCTTTGATCAATGTATCAAGGATCATTTCAGTCTTTGATCCATTCAACGATCCAGTTGACAAGCTAATTCTATGTCGAGGATCTTTCTTCTCATTTGATAATTATCAAAGAATCAATTTAACTTATTCTCTTGTTTGGATTCTGGGACAAAGAAATTAAATGAAGCGAATTTGTTATAATTTATACCATAAGGAAGTTTGTTGTTAATGGAAAGCTTAGAAGATAGGGTGATAAGGCAAGTACACTTTAAAGTGATGTAATTTAATCTAGAATGCAGAGTGGAAATTGATAGAAGCTGAACAACTAGAAATGTGGTTGATAAATTAGATTGCAACTAACCAGGGAATTCACTAGAAATAATTTTAGGGGAATAATGAATGGTGGTTAATTTTGTGATAGGGTAGGATTATCTAAGATAAAAAGAACTTGGTGCAATTAATTTAGGCATAATATAAGAGTACTTGGAGAGTTGAGACTAGACATAATAAAAGAGTACTTGATGTGATGAAGTTAGACATAACAACAGATTTATAAGTGGTGACTGATGATTATCTAAGGCAGAAATAAGGTTAGACAAATCAAGTGTGAGATAACTAGATGTGACTTGAGGTATTTAAACATTGAATTCGATTGTAGTCAAAACAGGGATTACAACAGCAGATCTAGAGTGATGAAGGAAATTAGAAGTGGTGGTTTACGACAGATTTAGTGGTGTTTTATCATAGAGCTAGAGGAGGAAGATAAGTGATAGTTTATCATAGCTGGAGAAGAGGAAGAGAAGTAGGTGGTTTATGGAGAATGAAATGAAGTGGCATTGTAATACAGCAAGAGTTCAAGTAACATGATGGAAAGAATAAGAAGACATCATTTCAAATATAAATATATTTACTGCAGATACACAGTTATGTTCTCTGATAATGTACCCCAGAAGATTTAGTCTTTGTCAAAAGACAGGTCAGCTGGTTGTCTGGCCACTCTCAATATATTGGGTTCTGAATGACCCCTTAGGTCTTCATCTCCATAAACAAGCTAAATTTCAGATCAGCAGAAACCCCTTCCTTCTTTAGGATGTTGACTACAACCAAAAATCACAAATATGAAGTGAAATATCTCAATTACAAATTGAACTTGATTCACAAATCAGATGGTGAAGAGTTTAAGATCATTTTGCATCGTATACATGCCACAAATATATTGAAGCTAAAATATAGTTGTAATTAAATTATATACATCCATGATATAATTTGCCACATTCAATGTTGTGTGATTAACAAGTTTATTTTGTATCTACATGGTTATGAATTTGATACCGTTATGAGATGCTTTGGGTAATTT
This sequence comes from Octopus sinensis, assembly GCF_006345805.1. NCBI lineage: Eukaryota > Metazoa > Mollusca > Cephalopoda > Octopoda > Octopodidae > Octopus > Octopus sinensis. The sequence continues at coordinate 99,534,521 of NC_043005.1, read as the reverse complement.
TCTTCTTAGCGTCAGCTGAAACCTTCTGGGCAATTTTACTGAAGAAATCTACATAGAAGCCCAATTAGAGAGATTGTTCTCATTTTGGAATAGCAGATATAATGCATTTGTAAGCTTAAATCCACCAATTGACTTTTGGGTACCAACTCTTTTGCAAGAATTCAGATTAGGTTTCTGAACTGAAGATAAATGTGCTTCCTTCCATGCATCAGTCTCAGTGGTCCTGAAAATGGATCATGAGAGCACTGTTCTTCTCATCATCATCATCATCATCATCATCATCAACATCATCATTATCATTTAATGTCTGCTTACCATGCAAGCATTGGTTGGAAGGCTACTCAGGAACTGGTGAGTCAGAGGACTGTGCCAAACTCTGTCTGCTTTGGTATTGTTTCCTTGGATGGATGTCATTCCTAATGCTACTCACATGACAGAGTGTACCTGGGTACTTTTTACATGACACCAGTACCAGCAGGATCACCAAATAACTTAAGTCATCAGGAAATAGACCAGTATTAAATAAATACAACTGGTCTGAGATGTTAAATTTATTGTACAACCATCTTTGGTAGCAAATATTTTTGAAATCACAAATTTGCAGAAGAATTACTTTTTATGGGTTTCCTTTTACTCTTTTATTCTTTTACTTGTTTCAGTCATTTGACTGTGGCCATGCTGGAGCACCGCTTTTAGTCAAGCAAATCAACCCCAGGACTTATTCTTTGTAAACCTAGTACTTATTCTATCGGTTTCTTTTTGCCAAACTGCTAAGTTACAGCGACGTAAACACACCAGCATCAGTTGTGAAGCGATGTTGGGGAGGGGGGGGAAAACACAGACACATAAACATATACACACACACATATATATATATATATATATATATACATATATATGATGGGCTTCTTTCAGTTTCCATCTACTAAATGACACTCACAAGGCTTTGGTCAATCTGAGGCTATAGTAGGAGACACTTGACCAAGGTGCCATGCAATGGGACTCAACCCAGAACCATGTGATTGGTAAACAAGCTACTTACCACATAGCCACTCCTGCACCTAGCAGGCAGAAACATTAGCACACTGGGTGAAGTGCTTAGCGGTATTTTGTGTCTTTACGTTCTGCATTCAAAATTCCACCGAGTCAACTTTGCCTTTCATCTTTCTGGTGTCAACAAATTAAGTACCAGTTGCGTACTGGGGTTAATCTAATTGACTGGCCCCCTCCCCAAAACTTTCGGGCCTTGTGCCTAGAGTAGAAAAGAATTTAAATGGTAAGGATTTTTGTCTGAAAAAAGGGTTCAATGTAGCTGCATTGATGAAATATGAAGCCCTGATCTCTCAGCCAGAAGGTCAACACCTTGTATTCTCCCTCATTGTGTCAATACAGAACAGTTCTACCTCTACAATAAACAGCAGTGACCAGAGAAAAATGATTATGGAAGATGTATTAAAGCAATAATGGACCCTTAATCATTGCCACATCCATCAACAATGGGATGAACTAGCAACACATGTGAAGGTCTCTTGCCTCCTCAATCAACAATGTATCTTGAAGGCTTCTTGTCTCCTCAATCAACAACATATCTTGAATGTAGCTTTTATCTTCTCCATCAAACTGGAAACAATTTTACTGCCTTTCAGTTTCTTTGTTTCATTTTGAGTCACCACAAGCCTGTAACTATTCCAATAGAACACGATACCTTTTATGACAAGAAACCACAAATTTGCTTCAGAGGAAGTGAAAGAAAAAAAACAGCTAAACTAACTGAAATGAAAATAAAGGAACCCTTTCCGCACCAAAAAACAAAAATGGAAGCAAATCTAGTGTTGGTTTAATCGGAAGTATAAGCATTCATTGGAATCAGTGAGAGAGGAATGCTCGTCCTTGATTCCTAATGGAGGTGAAAAGTTGTTTGCACTGTCCATCTATAACCTCTGGTAAGTTAAATGAGATCAAGACACAGCGGCATTATCTATGACAGAGATAAATAGGGACCATTGAATGGCATAGGCTTGAGAAATTAGCAAGATTGACATAATAAATATCAATAGTTATTGATTCATATTCATTCTTTAGCTAGGCTGTGTGTTCACTGATGCAGAAACCAAAGGAAGTCCATTCAGTGAGGTTTCCATTTACCGATTCATTTATGTGAGGGTTTTTTTTTCTTCTTTTATCTTCCCTCTCACCACTTTTTTTTCTCTCTATGAAATACAAGGACGTTGTATATCCATGTTATAGAATATCATTATGTATAGTTACTGAGGTGAAGAGAAGTTGTTATGAAATAAAGAAGAGGTGAATGGAATTAAGTGTCTTGGAGATGATAACCAAACCAATTTGGTCAGTGTAACCAACGGAACTGGAAATAAGGTTCATCATAAAATAGCCATATGTGTATGTAGTGCTCTGTCAGTATGTGTGTGTGTGCATCTATGCATATGTGTGATGCTGTGTGTATTTGTATGTGGCACTGTAAATTTATACATGTGTGTGTGAGAGAGAGGAATTATATATACGAAAGAATAAGTACGGTATATATTGGTTTCAAATTTTGGTGCAATGTTAGCAATTTTGGGGGACACAGGTAAATCGATTACATTGACCCCAGTGCTTGACTGGTCCTTATTTTAGCAACCCAGAAAGAATAAAAGGCAAAGTCGACCTCAGCAGATTTGAACTCAGAACATAATAAATGGACAAAATGCCACTAAGCATTTCACCCAGCATGCTAATAATTCTGTCAGCTCCTCATCGTGAAGTAAGCTATAGATTCACACACACACACACACACACTCACACACACACACACACATGCATGCACACACACATATACACACAACTTGCTTACATATGTACATATATTTAGGTTTGTTTGTGCATGTGTGTATGCTTCTATATATCATTCATATCATTCACACATGCTCTATATGTCCATTTACAGAAACATATATTCATAAACAAACACATATATACATGTACATATATATATATATTATATATATATATATATATATATATATATATATATATATATTATTTGCAGAGAGAGAGAGACAGTAATATATATACAGGCTGTCATATACAATCATTGAAAAGAGACAAATAGGTGTGTGTATGTATATATATATATGTGTGCGTGTGTGTGTGTGTGTATATATATATATATATATATCTGTATGTATTTATTTATGTATGTATGTATGTGTGTGTATATATATTCATATATATATATATATATATATACACACACACATACATATATATATATATACTGAACTTGTATCATCTATAGACAACCTTCTAGAATCTCTAAAACAAGACTCAGTGCTGCTAGCGTTGTTGTTGATGTTGTTGATGTTGTGCAGCTCATTAGCACTTTGTATTATAAATTCTCAACCAAATCTAAACTGAAGGTTACAGTTCCTATTTATATTGTCAAATCGCTACTAATTCTGTCATAACAATTTATAATAGAAATCCTGTACGGAATTAGAATTATTGTCAACAAAGCAGAAATAATACAAAGAGCTATCATTAATGCAGTAAGTGCATAAACCTGGTGTTTTGAGTTCAAATCTTACTATTGGTAGCATTACTAGAGAGACTTATCTTACCTCTGTTTTGGGTTAGATAATTGCCATCACAATCAAAGCACTCTCTACAGGGTCTCTTAATCTGCTAGAAATAACAACTAAATATCCCATATAATTCAACACCCTTATATCTTAAAAGAAAGAGATATTGAATAATGTGGTTCTCAATGTAGAAAGATGTAAAAAAATAGAATGTGATGGTCACTGGTGGAATACTCATGATTAAAGGTCTGCTGGTTGTGTTCTAACCTGGCACTTAACAACAATATCCATTCTTTATTCAATTTGTGTGTGTGTGTGTGTAAATGTATGTGTATATCATCATCATTTAGCGTCCGCTTTCCATACCGACGGTATCAGGGCATGCCCTGATACCGTCGGTATCTACATATCAAATTTGAGTGCAATTGGATGGAGGATGTCCGAAATCCTAGAAGCCACACACACACACAGAACAGATTTTATATAAGAAATGGTCTGTGTATCAATCTTATCCCAAGTTGTAGCTGGACCCTCAATTCTCTTGACAATAGGGCCTTATGCATATCACAGAGTTTCTACCAACAATACATCAATGAAGATGACTCCATAAGTATTACTCATTTTGACAAAGGAATTTTATTTACTACAACTTTCGTTTTCAACTACACTCATTCATTAAAACTCCTCCTAAATTTCCCTTCTCCACTCAGTCCATGCAAAAGTTCTTAAATCTATTTCGTCCTCAATTGGTGGCAGTATCCTCTTCATGCTCATCAAACAGTTTACATTTAAGTTACATCATAGCCATATAAAACTCTTCAATCTTTTCAACTCTTCATGAATATCTTCAGAGAATAGAGGTTGGTAAAGAGATGATTGAACTGGTGGTTGGGATGGCATTTAGAGAACGGTAAACACAGCAGTAGCAGACGAACTTAGAGGAATGGTGACCAGATATATAATTTTTTCTACTCTAGGCATAGAGCCTGAAATTTTTTTAGGGGAGGCAGTCGATTAGATCGACCCCACTATGCAACTGGTACGTAATTTATCGACCCTGAAACGATGAAAGGCAAAGTTGACCTTAGCAGATTTTGAACTCAGAACATAAGGACAGACAAAATACTGCTAAGCAATTCACTCAGCGTGCAAACATCTCTGCCAGCTCACCGCCTTTCATCAGATATATAATATCCCTTGTATTTTATCTAAATGTCTTTCTATAATATTGAGTTATCTTTCTTATAACATTTCTCTCTCTCTCTCTCTCTCCATACACACACACACACACACACACACACACACATATATTAAAGCAGTGAGTTGGCAGAAACATTAGCCAGACAAAATACTTAGCGATATTTTGTTTGTCTTTATGTTCTGAGTTCAAATTCCACCAAGGTTAACTTTTCTATATTTTAGAGAAGAGGAATTATGTACATTATTTACACTTGACGGATATTTGTTCTCATCTTATTTGTTGTTAACACACATGGGCATATGGCGTAGTGGTTAAGAGTGCAGGCTACTAAACCCAAGATTCCGTGTTTGATTCCAAGCAGTGACCTCAGCAATAATAATAATAATAATAATAATAATGATAACATCAAAAAATACCTTAGGAATGAGAACCCAGGTTCAAAATTTCCCAAGACACCTGATGAAGGCTGGAGGGTATATCAGCTGAAACGTTGTGTTAACAACAAACAAGATGAGGACAAATATCCATCAATTGTTAGTAATGTACAATTGCTTTTCTTCCTTTCGGGGTTGATAAATTAAGTACCAGTTGCGTATAAATATATGTGTGTGTGTGTGTGTGTGTGTGTGTGTAGTCCTAGAAAATCTGTCTCAATGAATTCTTTCTGACCCAGGCAAGCATGTAAAAATAGATGTTAGAACTGGGACCCATGACACACATGGACTTATCAGCTTAATTTAATTATAGATATCTATGGAGACAGGGATCGATTTCTTTTGGTACATTTCCAAGCTTTGGAATCTTGTAAAGAATGTTGTATATACAGATATATAGTTATATATTTGTGTGTGTGTGTAATAAGTTTTAATTTGTGTAAATTTTCTTTTATGTTTTATTTTTTTTTTTAATATACATTTCAATGAAACAAAATATTAATTCCTCTCATAAACTATGCCTTATACTCGTTATAAATTATAGCAGAAATTTATGTTTATTTTACTTGAGATAATTACTAATGACTCATTAATGCAGTGATTAGTATCCCTGTCATCACAGAAAGTTTAACACTAAATCTTCATTGTTTCCACAGATTCTTTTGTTGTCTTTTGTTACTGTTACAGTTTCTGTGACGTGAAATGGTTTCAAACCTTGAGTCTAATTTACCAAATAGAATTCTCTGGGGAAAGAAAGGAAAAGGAAAAGAAAAATTCTTAAATTGTTAAATTTCTTTTATATATAGTATTTTGTTTCTGTTTTGCCTTTTTTTTTGTTGGATTTCATTTCTTTTAAGTCTTATCTAAGAATCACAATCTTCGTAGTTACACAGTTGTTCTTTCTGATGTTTTTAAAATTTCTTTTATTTTTTTTATTTTCAACCTGTGCTGCCTTCATCTTCTCACTCACCCCGATGCAGTAATTTACCCCTGAGTCAAACAACAACAACAACAGTAACAACATACAGTAACTCACCTCTAAGACAGACAATAGTAACAACAACTTAATACAATAGTTTACTTTCAAGACAGACAAAAACAACAGCAAGAGCAACAACAACAGAAAAAAGTAGCTGGCAGTTAAGTAATAGTTTGTAAATCATTCTTTTAGGTGGTGGGATTGTATATGTATGCATATGTGTGTATATGTGTGTGTGTGTAGATATAAATACTTATATATATATATATGTATGCATATATATATATATATATATATATATATATAATATATATATATATATATATATATTGGTGTGTATGTGTGTATGTATATTTGTTGTGAGCATATATATATTATATATATATATATATATATATATATATATATATATACATGAGGGAGTGCAGAATATCTCTCTGCAAGATTGTATCTATTAGATTTACAATTAAAGCTTTCAAAAGCAAGGTTAACATGGTGGATATCAGAGAAAGTAAAGTTAGGGTGCAGGAGTTTTCATCCTGTAGGGTCATACAGCTGAAGGTCAGAAAAAGTAAGGTCAAGATGTTGGAGGGTTCCATTCTGTAAGGTCAAAGGGAAATTCCCTCAGAATGTCTCTTCTTCCTGCAAAATGAATGTGACCAAGATTAGGATGATGTTTGTGATACTGTGCGTTCATAACGAAGAGATAAGACAAATACATTTACAGTTACGCTCATGGGTAGGGCATAGTACCAAAGATCTCCTCTTCTGCATCTAGAGTAACAACCCAGTACTGTAATAGCTTGGGTTTCAAGAGTCCACAATTATTCAAAATTCTGCTGAACAGTCTCAGAGATTTCTGAAGTCTAGATAATGAGGCCTTCAAAGAACCTCTGGACAAATTTTCATCTGAAATACCAGATAACCTTACGTTATGGCAGGAAGCACAAAGAAGATTAGCTCCACACAACTCACTACTTCACCAAAAACAGTGCAGAAAGTAACCCAATCAAAGTGAAAGACAGTGCCCCTGCCTGATCTCAGGTTCTGTCTGAAACCAGTTAAAAAATAAAAGATAAAAGAAAGATGGCTCCATGGTTAGGGCATCAAGCTCACAATCATAGTGAGTTTGATTCTCGGACCAGGCTGTGTCTTGTGTTCTTGAGCAAGACACTTTATTTCACATTACTCCAGTTCACTTAGCTGTAGAAAGGAGTACCAGCCTTTGCCTTCCCTTTGGATAACATCAGTAGCATGGAGAAGGGAGGCTGGTATGCATGGGCGACTGATGGTCTTCCATAAACAACCTTGCCCAGACTTGGACTTCGAAGGAGAACTTCCTATATGCAATCCCATGGTCATTGATGGCCAAAAGGGTTCTTTTTTACCTTTATATATATATATACATATATATATATATATATATATATATATATATACATATATACATATATATATATATATATACATACATATATATATATACATATATATACATATATATATATACAGCCGCAGGCATGGCTGTGTGGTATGAAGCTTGCTTCCCAACCACATGATTCCAGGTTCAGTCCCACTGTATGGCACCTTGCCATCTACTGTAGCCTCGGTCTGGCCAAAGCCCATCATATATGTGTGTGTGTGTGTGTATGTATAAATGGTTTTTTTTACATTGGGTTATAATCCTTTCTATTATTGACACAAGGCCTGGATTTTGTGGGGAGGGGGTAAGTGGATCACATTGACCCCAGTACATAACTGATACCTAATTTATCGACCCCAAAAGGATGAAAGGTAAAGTCGACCTCAGTGGAATTTGAACTCAGAACATAGCAGCAGACGAAATACCACTGATCATTTCGCCCGGCATGCTAACGATTCCGCCAGTTCACTGCCTTACATTGAGTTATAATGAAAGTAATTTTTCATTAATTCAGAGGATCACTCAATAATTTTTGTAGAGTGCATACTTGTTATTCTTTTACAAGAAGAATATTGACAGTGACTTCGAAGTTTTGACTTGCTCCAAATGAAATCTAAGCAAGCCAATACTGTTTTTATAACAGAATTATGTGTGTGTGTGTGTGTGTGTGTACAGAGAGATAGAGAGACAGACAGAAAAAGTGAAGGATTTCTGCTTCTCTTCAGAAATCAACTCATTTTAGCAGTTTGCATTCTTAAAGATAACTTTAACTATAAACCTTGTTTACTAAGTAAGAAAAATGAAGATATTCAAAGTCATTACCTCTCCATTTAAACACTGAAAATATTCTCTACCACAACAGAACCTGATCACAAATATCAACTATTACTTCTCCATATTTCAGTTTAAAAACACACAGTAAAAATTAATAGACATGATTTTTATTATTTTATATAGTTTAGCATTATATTTGCTTCGTTTATATTTTATTTTCATATCTTTATTATTTAAACTTTTGTTGTTTTTTTTTACACTTTTACATTGTTTCGTTCAAAAATTATTGTCATCTTTTGCTCAGTTCATATATTTTGTTATTTTTCTTATTTAAATGTCATCTTTAAAAAGACACACAACATCCATATTGTTCATTCCTTTACTTTCCACAAATTATTTATTCATTTCTGGGTTTTTTTTAAGAATTTTATTTTACCATCTTTTAAATCTGTTTTTCATGTTTTTGTCATTTTCCATTTTTTTTTTGTTTTTGTATATCTGCCTCTAAAAACAAATTTTCATAAGTTTAAAAATTAGAATAAAAAATCACTTATACATATTCCTAATTTCTTTACATTTTTCCTATTTTCTCTGCCATTTGTATTTAGTGATCTATTTAGAAAATTTTTTGGCAGAATTTTTTCTTTCATACTTTTTCCCCATATACATACATACATACTTACATACATACATATATATATATATATATATATATATATATATATATATACATATATATACATATATATATATATATATATAATATATATATATATATATATATATATCCATAATTTTTACTTCTTATTTTTGTCAAAACTCCAAATAATATTTGTAGTTTTCACTGCTGAACTTTGCTTTTTCTTCCCCTGGGTTCATTATGAAATCTAGCCTTGAGAGGAGTGCAAGAGACCAAAGTCCTGAATTAAGTTTTGAGTAATTCTTTACTGCATGTTTTATGTATTCTCTTTGCTTACAGAGAAAGTCATAAATATCACATGTTGGTCTCTCCTGTCAATGTAGCTAAGTAAAACTTTAGTCTTTCTGTCTTCAAAGTGTGTGAAGTAACATTTCTAACTTTGATTTTTTAGAAGAAAGAAGGGATCTTTTCGGTTTGAACGGCAGTTTTTTTAAATAATTTCCACGTAACTAAAAAATTTTAGACTTTGTATACTTGTAGAATGTGTTTATAAAACATCTTTTTCTCTTGGCTTTATTGAGAAAATTCTATAGTTTGTAAGATATTTGTTGTTTTTTTCCTTCAATTTCTGCAATTTCAACCAATCAATGACGTCTATTGAGGTAAAAAAAACATTCTGTACCTTATGAATATGTCCCTCGTTTAAGAAACAGATTGGGTTTATTTACATTTGTGAAGAAAAAAAGATACCCTTCACCACACCTAACCCTAACTAACCCTAACCATAAACCATATTGAAATGGAATTGACCGATACTAGAGTCATGATTATGGGTGACAATTTCATACGACACTGCTAGAAAAAACTGCCGTTCAAACCGAAGAGATCCGAAAGAAGTTAAATCACAAACACCACAAATAAACTAAGTCATGTTCTTTTATTGATTCCAATCATTGGCCTGCAATCATTTTGCGGTTGAGTGCATCTCGTAAACATCTCAGTCGGGTGCCTATTTCATCAGAATCTATTTGTCAAACTGCAAAGTGTTAAAGGATGAAAAGACATAAAACACAGACAACACTAGTTTTTAGTCAGATGTATACATGAATAATCTTTTCTACTTTAGGCACTAGGCCTGAAATCTTTGAGGAGGGTGCCAGTTGATTAGATTGATTCCAGTACACAACTGGTACTTAATTTATCAGCCCTGAAAGGATGAAAGGCAAAGTCGATTTCTGCTGAATTTTAACTCATGTACACATGAATAATAAATGCAAACATACATTTAGGCACAGGAGTGACTGCGTGGTAGGATGCTTGCTTCCCAACCATATGCATGGCACTTTGGGCAAATGTCTTCTACTAGAGGTGCAGGAGTGGCTGTGTGGTAAGTAGCTTGCTAACCAACCAAATTGTTCCGGGTTCAGTCCCACTGTGTGGCACCTCGAACAAGTGTCTTCTACTATAGCCTCGGGCCAACCAAAGCCTTGTGAGTGGATTTGGTAGATGGAAACTGAAAGAAGCCCGTCGTATATATGTATATATATATATGTATATGTGTGTATATGTTTGTGTGTCTGTGTTTGTCCCCCCAACATCGCTTGACAACCAGTGCTGGTGTGTTTACTTAGCAGTTAGGCAAAAGAGACCAGCATGGCCACAGTCACATGACTGAAACAAGTAAAAGAGTATAGCCTTGAGCCAACCAAAGCCTTGTGAGTGGATTTGGTAGACAGAAACTGCCCAGCATGGCTGCGGCCTTCGGGCTAAAACATTTTTAAGGATTTAAGGATATATATATAACCGACCTGAACTTGGTGTTTAACTATTTAAGTACCTGATTTTCTTGAACCCTGAAAATTTAAATATATATCTATTCTTTTATTCTTTTACATGTGTCAGTCATTTAACAGCAGCCATGCTGGAGCACCACCTTAAAGGGTATTTTTAGTCAAACAAATCAACCCCATGACTTATTCTTTATAAGCGTAGTATTTATTTCTTCTTTCAGTTTCCATCTACCAAATCCATTCACAAGTCTTTGGTTAGCCTGAGGGTATAGTAGAAGAAATTTGCCCAAAGTGTCATGCAGAGGGTCTGAACCCAGACCCATGTTGTTGGGAAGCAGGCTTCTTACCACACAGTCACATATAATATATTTGAATCATCTTTCTATACTTACATAGTAGTCCCTTGTCATCTCCTCACCAGCTCTGTCTTGCTTCCAGCTACTTCCATCCAAACTTATACAATGCTGGGAAGTCATATATCTACTGCACAGCAACACATCTGTGTCTGTTCCTCTAACATACTCTAGCTTCTCACCACCTGATGGCATAAAGCTACCTCTCTCTGTACTTTGCAACCTCACTGGTGCTTGTGTTATTAAAAAACAACTCTAGGATACTCTGTAAAGCAGATGGCATTAAGAAGAGTATCCAGCTACAGAAACAATGCTAAAACAGACATTGGCACTCGGAACATCCCTTTTGCTCTTTGGACACCGTCAAACTGTTCATTGCAAGCTAGCATCAAAGATTCTCATTTTTTATTTCTTTACTGCCCACAAGGGGCTACACTCAGAGGGTACAAACAGGGACAGACAAACGGATTAAGTTGATCATATCGACCCCAGTGTGTAACTGGTACTTATTTAATCAACCCCGAAAGGATGAAAGGCAAAGTTAACCGTGGCAGAATTTGAACTCAGAACGTAGTGGCAGACGAAATACCACTAAGCATTTTGCCCAGCGTGCTAACGTTTCTGCCGCCAGCATCAAAGATTGATACTACATGGTAATATATTTTGTTACATACACATGCATGCATGCACTTACACACATACACATGCACGTGCACCAGGGTTCCATGTAGATTCATGTGTGTCTCTAGCCTTGAATTCAGAATTAAGACTGAAGACATTTAAACTTTTTACTTATCACTATAGGAAAATATTTTGTTAAAACATTGGTTTCAAATTTTGGCACAGAGCCAGCAGTTTTAGGGGAGGGGTAATTTAGTTACACCGACCCTCACTACACAACTGGTACTTATTTCATTGACCACAAAGTGATGAAAGGCAAAGTCAACCGTGGCAGAATTTGAACTCGGAATGTGAAAATGGACGAAATGCTTTTAAGCATTTTGCCCAGCTTGCTAACAACTCTGCCAGCTCACTGCCTGCATATTTTGCTATAATATTGAAAAGGGTTTATAATTCCATATACCATGTAAATTTTCTGACTGATAGCAACAGACAATTCATTTTACGTTCATTTCTGCAGGTTTTCTAGAAGCTGTTGTATAACTCCAAGTTAACCATACTTAAGTAAAGCATAATATACAACATTCTATTTGTGACCGTCTTGTCTGTATTTTAACATATATCCAGGACTACATTTTTCTGGTTATATATATCTGTTTCTTGATGGTAGGATGTGATTTGAGGGAGATTAGCCTGATATATCTAGCAGGACTCCCAGGATTCCTTCATTGATTTTTGTCATTGTTAGGGTGGCAAGCTGGCAGAATTGTTAGCACACTGGGTGAAATGCTTAGTGGTATTTCATCTGTTGCTACATTCTGAGTTCAAATTCTGCCGAGGTCAACTTTGCTTTTCATCCTTTCGGGGTCAATAAATTAAGTACCAGTTACACACTGGGGTCGATGTAATCGACTTAATCTCTTTGTCTGTCCTTTTTGTCCCCTCTTGTGGGCAATAAAGAAATAAGAATTGTTAGCATGCTGGGCAAAAGGCTTAGTGGTGCTTTATTCATTTTCACATTCTAGGTTCAAATTCTACCGAGGTCGAATTTGCCTTTCATTCTTTTGGGGTCGATAAAATAAAGTACCAGTTTCACACTGGGGTTGATTTAATTGACTTAGCCCCTCCTCCAATATTACTGGCCTTGTGCCAAAATTTGAAACCAACATTTTTGTCACTGTTCACTATTATATTCTTCGTTTTTCCATGATATCAAAGATTTACTTAAAAATCATGTTCTTATGAAGAAAAGTATAACATTTCACCAAAACATTTTCTCCAGTGAATTTTAGCTTCTTTTTTTCTTTTTTTTATCAGGCATATATTTTTTTAAATAGTTTTAGTAGTGGCATAGAATAAGAAAATACGAAAAAAAAATGAAACATTCACATTATTTTATTTATTTCCTTCACAATTTATTTTTCAAATTTCTGTTTTGAAATTGTAAACAGAATGTAATAAAACCTTCACACACACACACACACACACACACATGCACAAAAAGTAAATCCAGAAATACATAACTTTAAATATCAAAATAAATAATATTTAAATATAGGTTCTGAAATAACACCAGTAACAATAAGACATACTTGCAAAAATTTATTTAAAATTTCCAAAATCTCAATATTTTTCCCCATTCAACAATTTTGCTGTCTTTTTACCTTTTTTCGTATCTTATATTCTCAAACTTTTTGAGATTGAGATATTGTGTAAAATGAGAGAGATTCCAGCAGAAGGACAGAAAAGAAGTTCTTAGACTTTTGAATATGAGACAAAGTTTCACTGCCACAGATTCGACTCTCTTTTACACTTTCTTTGAATTCTTTATATTGTCAATTTGAAGAACAGTTCTACCTGATAAATGTGTGTGTGGGGTGTATAAAGGCACACATGCATATATAAATATATATACATATATATATATATATATGGATTTGTATCTTTATACATACATTCACACACACACACATATATATATATATATTTGCCATGCACATGTATGTATATATATATATATATACATATACAGGGGGGAATTCACAGAAGACGATGACAGGTGGTGTAGCCAACAAACAGGTGTATTAGTATAGTGCTCAGGAATTGAGAAAGTCTTTAATGTTTCAAGCCTACGCTCTTCCACAAAAACACACATACATATATTTATGTACCACTCATATGCATATATATATACATTTGCCATGCACATGTGTGTGTGTGTGTGTATACATATATATATATATATACACACACACATAATCATCATCATCATCACCGTCAATCATCATTTAATGTTTGTCTTCTATACAAGCATGGACAGTTTGGAAGTATATGATGAGTTAGAGGACTGCATCTTGCTCCAATATCTGTTTTGATATGGTTTCTTCTGTGGATTTCTTTTTGAATGTCAACCACTTTACCTAATATTCTGGGTGGTTTTTTTTTGGAGACTCCAGCACTAGTGAAAGTCCCATGGAATTCACAAGAGTAAAAAGCCCCCTTCAACTGACTAGAGAGGTCATGTAGAGAAGGAGGCAGATTTATGCTAGGTGTTGAAAGGTTAAAGCATGGAAGAAGGGATGGGAACAGGTTTGTTGGTATAAAGAAGATAAATGGCTTCTCTGCATTATATATATATATAATAATAATAATAATAATTTTTTGCATAACAAGATAAAAAACCAAGGCTGTGTAGATATTAGAGCATTTGAAGGTCTTACAGCTGTTTCTAGGATATTTATTAATTATATCCCTTCATCGGATACAGTGTGAGAAGATAGTTAAGTCATAGTTAGGCGAGAATAATTTGATGGAACTGGAAAGAGAGAAAATGGAAAGAGATAGAAAAAGATTGGAGGGGTGATAAGGTATCAGAGCCTCAAAGTATAAGAAGGTGAGTAAAAGAAGGTGAGGTCGAAAGATCAGAAAAGTTGGACAAGTAAAGGGTGCAAGGGCGTGGGAGGTGAGGGAGGGAGAGGGTTTGGGATGGGGGTGGGGATGAATGTAGTTAGTAGTGAAAAATGGTGGAGGAATGGTCAAGGTAAATAGGAGTGGGAGAAGAAGGGGATAAAAATAAGGATTGAGTGTCAATAACTGTAGCTCTGGGGAGAGGAGGTGATGACCACATGCACTTACACGTTTATTTGTTTGTATATGTATGAAGTTATATACATACCTGTATGCACAAAAGCCCCCACATATTCTTTTTCGTAAATATTAAGCATAGGAAAAGTGTTCAGGGGTCAAAGAAAATGTTTAATTATGCCTCAAGATATGATGTGAAGTGCAGGTGCAGGTTTAGATTTTTGACCCATCTTTTTTTCCTTGTATGAATCCTCAACTCCTCACCATATTGTTATAGAACATGTTGTACATTTTAAATCTGGGAGAGTCCATCCCATCTCCAGGTCTAAAACAGCCAACTTCTTCCAGAGAGCGAGAGAGAAATAGGTAATATCAACATCAGTACTGTATCGATACTATATCAATACTCAAAATGATGAAAGGTAAAATTTACCCAAACAGGATTTGAACTCAAAGCACAAAGACCTGGAATCAATAATACAAGTCAATCTCATCGCTGCTGTAGTGACTCATCTTGCTCTCCACTAATAGCTTTTTAGAAGATGCTTTTCTTTGTAAAAATTTCAGACCTTGGTTTATATAATTAGTAGATTTGAGAGTGTTTCTGAGGGTGAATCTCTTCTCAGCTGTACATAAATCACTTCTTTTATTGCCAGTGTTATGACTTCTATTTCTCTAATATCTACTTGATGATAAATCAGTAGCATAATCTTTCAAATTCCAAATGTAATTGGGCTGTTTTAACACTCTTCTTTTCTCTGTATGTGATGAGGTATTATTTATGTATTATTGTTTAAATATATTTTCTACCATACTATACATTGTTTCCAAACTACATCAAGATTTGGTTTGATAGAGGTGGTTTCTGCTTTATATATATTTGCTTCAGTATTAAATGACAGGTTTAGTGGGCATAAGTTAGTCTTACTTACATATATAGTTGTTCTCAATTATTTTGAAAAATTTATGAGCTCTTAGATTTTCATATGGGTGGTGCAACTACAACTCAGTTTAATACTGTTCACACTAAATAATTTTCTGTGGCTATGGTTAATAGAGAAGTATCAAGATTAAGGCAAGGGAATTGTTGATAATGTTGAACTCAATGTTTATTGAAAAAGGGGATGTAAAGTAGATGATATTATAATGTTTCTTTTTAGTTTGAGATGGCAAGTAGAAATTGCTATTTTTAGGTAAAAATTATTGAAGATTTTAGTAAGACTTTTTCTTAACTGCATGAGAAAGTGCTGAGCTCTAATTGTGGTAGGGTAGGCCCAGGTAGATGTGCGATGAAGTGGTGAGAAAGGATCTTCAGACTCTGGGACTCGCAGAGGAAATGACAAGGGATTAGATGTGGTGATTTGCTGTATTTGATAAGACACATCAAGCTAAGTAAAATCGCTGTCTACCACACATACAGTCTTGTTCCTCATGTACTCATGCTACTTAAAAAGCACCTGTACTCGTGCTGTGTTAATGCACCCCTGCTGGTGACACATAAAAAGCACCCAGCACACTTTGATTAGTGGTTGGCATTAGGGAGGGCGTCCATCCATAGAAACCATGCCACAACAGACAGATGGAGTCTGAACAGCTCCCTGGTAACCAGCTCCATGTCAAACCATCCAGCCTAAGCTAGCATGGAAAGAGGATGCTAAACGATGATGATGTGTCTATTGGCTTATTAGCATTTAACTACTGCATTACTCCTGTATAGGTGTGGCCTAATGGTTAGGGTATTACCCTCATGATTGCAAGATTGTGGTTTTGATTCCTGGACTGGGCAGTGCATTGTGGTCTTGAACAAAATATTCAATTTCACATTGATCTACCATCACTTCAACATGTGACTTGTGGCACACTGTGCAACCTGAACAGGCAATGTCAATTTCATGGAGGAGGTGAGATCATGTACAGCCCAAACATTTAATCACTATAAACAAATCATCCGTGCTGGTTGTTCAACAAGAAGTTGCAGAACGATCTTTTTCGGATACGAGAAACTACCATCAAATGATATCTTTATTGTTAAATTTCTGATTTAGTGCAACAAGGATATATAATCCTACAATATCACAGAATCCATAATCATTTGGTTCCATACATCAATAGAAGCTGACTCAGGCAAAATCTTTGTTTGAAAACAGAAATTTTATTAGCTATGTTTGCTTTGTGTGTGTGTGTGTGTGTGTTTGTGTGTGTGTGTGCGCGCGCGCGTGAACATATGTGTGCATGCGTGTGTGTGCATGGATTCTAGGTCACTAAAAATTAAGGACTTAAAGGCAGGCATAAAATTCAAATTGTGTAAATTTATATGAAAATATTTTCATTTTTCATATTATCAATCCACTAACTATATTGTTTTTATTCCATGGCTGGAGGTTGGTTGTTTTTAATGATAATTTTAATAGCACTTAAGACTTTATTGCTAATTAATCTGATTTCAGTTTTAGAGGAGTTAATTAATCTACATTTGAGGCTGGAGGTAAAAATTCTCTTTAGTACTTTTAAGTGTGATATATGCCATACATACAGCTAATTTATTATCTGATTTAGGCTTATGAGCTATATTTTCCACCACACTGCAAATAGTATTCAATGTGCTGTTGTCTTGCTACAGTTTTGTGTTTTATTTCCGAGTTAGTTATGCATGTTATTTTCTATACCATAAAGATTTGTAATTCTATCAGAAATTATGTTTTTATTTTTAGATTTCCTAATGTTCTTAATGTCAGATTTAAGTTTAAGAGAGACCAAATAGAGTATCCTTTTGCTTTTACAACTTTGCCACAAGAATTCAATGTCAATAAAATGTGTTAATATTTTGCAGTGGCTTAGTGGTTAGGGTGTCAGCATCATGATCGTGAGGTTGTGGTTTCGATTCCTGGACCGGGTGACGCGTTGTGTTCATTTCACGTTGCTCCAGTCCACTCAGCTGGCAAAAATGAGTAACGCTGTGATGGATTGGTGTCCCGTCCAGCTGGGGAACACATACGCCATAGAAACCGGGAAACTGGGCCCATGAGCCTGGCTAGGCTTTAAAAAGGGCACATTTATTTATTTTATTTTAATATATGGTTACCATAGTACCACTTACATAGTCCATGCCTAGTTTAACATGATCTTATACAATTTGTACCTAGTTTTATTAATACAGTGTTACTATAGACCTCGTACCTAGTTTTAACAATCCAACACTACTATAGCCTTCTGACATAGTCTGTACCCAGCATCTTCCAAAGCATTTTCCCAAAGTTTAGTAGGCTTGTAAAACGAACATGGTTCATCAGATGCTTGATGAGCTGGGTCTTTTCTATGAGCCTATGAAACTTTAAAGTGCATGGAACTGATTCAAACTGTTATTAAATATTATGTGTAACTCCTATCAAATGTGTTGTATACCACTTTCTTTCATTCATCCACTCATTCATAGGTATACACATTTACCGATCGCAGCCATTTGCCAGCCTCGTCTGGCCACTGTGCCGGTGGCCCGGTGGCACATAAAAAGCACCCACTACACTCACGGAGTGCTTGGCGTTAGGAAGGGCATCCAGCTGTAGAAACACTGCCAGATCAGACTGGTGCCTGATGCAGCCTCCTGGCTTCCCAGACCCCAGTTGAACCGTCCAACCCATGCTAGCTTGGAAAAAGGACGTTAAACGATAATGATGATATATATATATGCACACCTATATGTGTATAGACACACCTATGTGCAACTTTTCACTAAATGCGGTTTATTTCTTTTTCATGCAATTAAAAACTAGTAAATACTGAAATATATTAGTTCACTGGTGTTGTGTGTGTGTGTGTGTGTGTGTGTCCATGTGCACAGCCAGGTTTTGATTAGTTTCAAAAAGAGGACAATTGGTTGAAGCCTCAAACCAATTTTCTTGGCTACTTATTTCTTTCAAACGATACAAAGATTTATGGGGAAATATTTATCAATAGATAATAATATATCACTGTTGACCTTGCTCCTCCCACTCCTCTATCTTGCCTACGTTTTATACCTTTACTGGCAAATACAGCAATCTCTGAAGAAAGTTTCGCTTCTATAGGCAATTTATATTATTCCGTCTATTAATCATTCCTTTTATGTGAGATGACTACAATAATCTTTCTTTGATATTAACAACAACAAGAACAACAACAACATCATAAATAGTTCTAGTGACCATAACAATAGTAGTAATAATTTCTTAAATTGGCAGTCTATCACACATTTATAGAGGAAGGGTATTAATGTTTAGCCACCCCATCTCACCGTACCCTTTTCATAAATAGGTTATTTATGGTATTGGCCCTAGTGAGTAAATGAAACATAATGTTGGCCCCAGGAG
The DNA here is from genome assembly GCF_006345805.1 of Octopus sinensis. Taxonomy (NCBI): domain Eukaryota; kingdom Metazoa; phylum Mollusca; class Cephalopoda; order Octopoda; family Octopodidae; genus Octopus; species Octopus sinensis. Next base: position 99,515,292 of record NC_043005.1, on the reverse strand, counting down.
CGGGTGGTTAAATGGCAATGGAGAGAGTTTATACTAAATATTATTAGACAGATATTCCAACATACCATTTCCATCATTCCACTATAAAGGTAATAATAATAATGATATCATTAATTGGTGTATTGATTACTATAATGAACTTCAATTTATTTCCATTTCACTTAGTCTTTATCTGTGTTTCATTACTTGGTCTATTGGCCTGCTAGAAATAGCAGCCAAATGTCCCTCAACAGGCACTCTACTGCCATATATAGGGATATGACATATTAGATGAAATAATCCTACATGCACTTAAAAAAGACAGGTCAGTCATGGATGGAACGTCTTTAATCAAAGTTCTGCTCTATTGGTGTTAATCTAGGATTAAACAGCAAACACACTACATACTACTTGCCTGTAATTACTTGACTATTTACCAACACACCTGTAATTATTCAACCATTAACCTACTCACCTGTAATTACTCAGCTATTTTTCTACTCACCTATTGAAAATGCCCCAGATGAATCAAACTGTAACAATTCAGCTGTATCCAAAGAATTTACTTTTCCTTTCATTATAGGTGCAGGAGTAGCTGTGTGGTGAGTAGCTTGCTTACCAACCACATGGTTCTGGGTTCAGTCCCACTGCATGGCACCTTGGGCAAGTGTCTTCTACTATAGGCTCGGGCCGACCAAAGCCTTGTGAGTGGATTTGGTAGACAAAAACTGAAAGAAGCCCGTCGTATATATGTATATATGTGTCTGTGTTTGTCTCCCCAATATCACTTGACAACTGATGCCGGTGTGTTTACGTCCCCGTAACTTAGCAGTTCGGCAAATGAGACCAACAGAATAAGTACTAGGCTTACAAAGAATAAGTCCTGGGGTCGACTTGCTTGACTAAAGGCTGTGCTCCAGCATGACCACAGTCAAATGACTGAAACAAGTACAAGATAAAAGATAATACCTGAAATGTATTCTATATTCATTCTAAATAATTTCATCTCTATAAATTATGTTTTCTATGTGAAATTATATATTCTGTACTAAATTTGGATTCATTTTAGTCTGTGCTTTATATTCAAGATCAAACTCCTGACTAAAAGGTGTTTTCCAACCAAAATTTTACAACCACCTTCACATATCAGGAAGTCATATTTTCTCTATGGTTGTACTGCTACTACAACTACAACGACTACTACTGCTGCTGTTGTTGTTGTTAAGCAACAAGACGGATACGGGTGATTAGGTGATGGTCTAGGGCTTAGGGGCGGGAGGCCCCAGACCTTGGAAAAAAAAAACTTTGGTCATCTTGTTGTAGTCAAGGGCTCTTCGTTGATGCCCGACACCATTGGGAGGTGGCCCTCGAGGTTGCTGGAAATGGAAATCTCCAGGTCCAAATTCTTGGGTGGTTGCTGCTGCTGCTACTACTACTACTACTACTACTACTACTACAACAACTACTACTACTACTCCTCTGCTGAGATGCATCCATCTCCTGTCCAATGTAATTTCTATGTCACATTTTTCCCATCACATGAGATAAAACCTTTGTTTAGCTACAAAATCTCCCTCGAATTATAACCTACTACCTTAAACCACTGAGGAAACATTATCTAATGTAGTCCTACGTAGAATTTTCCAAGGATCCTTATGACTGGGATGCTTTTGAACATTGATACACTTGATCAGAGTAATCAAGGTGTTAATCAACATTTTCTACCTGACATTTTCTCAGAAACCCAACCCAAGTCTCGTTAGTAATTAGAAAGAAGTCAAAGAAAATTCTACAAAAAATTTTTCTTTTTCTCCACAGACTTCATCTCCTTATCATTCATTCCTACATCAGTTTTCTATCTATGGCATTATTCTGCTGCTGTAATTAAATGAAAGCATATCACCCCATTTCATGTCGTCGTCGTCATCATCGTGGTGGTGGCGGTGGTGGTGAGGGGGAGGAGGAGGGGGGAAAATGTAATGAAGCATTTTAAGTCAAAACAGGTGCCTTTATTGCAATACTTGTAAGCAGGTTTACTCTAGACCAGGGCAACCTCGGCTGTTGATCACAGAGCAACATTTATTTTGTCTATCGATCGAATGATGTTTATATATTAAGAGAAATATATGAAACATGTTTTTATTGTGAAAATTATATTAAACCTAAATATCAAAAAAAAACAACAATAAAAACTATCCCAATGGCTGCCTGTTTAACTAATTAACAATTATGAACTTGATTACATCAACGTTGTTAAAGATATACAATGTCAACTTTTACATTGATTTCAATAAAATAATTATTACTTTCTAAAAACATTTTCTCTCTTTAATTAATTTGAAAACACTTGTTTAATATAAGGTCTCACATAAGAATACACACTCCCACACTCAGATTCACACAGACACACATAGAAGCAGTATGGTCAAATAGTTAAGAATTTCACTTCACAACCACAAGGTGTTAGGTTCAGTACCACTGCATGGCACCTTGAGCAAGTGTCATTTTTTTTTATAGCTGCAGATCAGTCCATACCTTGTGAATGGAACTGGTTCTCAGAAATTGCACAAAAGTCCTTCTGGTGGATTGTCTTTATAATTCAAAGTTGCAACCTTGTTACAAACTATGTCCCGCTGATCCTGCTTGAAGATTTTGTTGAGGGTCTGTAGCTCTATGAAATACATGGTCACTAACATACTCATTCAATGAGCACTGAATCCACACTGGAAAAAAACATTCATCCAGCTATACACACACGCACACACACACAAACACACACATACAAACACACACACTCACACATAAACATACACACACATATAAGTACAGGTATGGCTGTGTGATTTGAGGCTTGCTTCCCAACGTTATATTTATGGGTTCAGTCCCTTGGCACATTTTTTCTACGACAGCCCTGGAATAACCAAAACCTTATGCATGGATTTGATAGACAAAATTTGTAAAAAAAAATATCAAGTGCATATGTGTGTGTGTGTGTGTGTGTAATTTCATTTCTAATATAAGGGTAAATAATTATTAATTTTAAAATTAACAATTATTACCAAGTAGTTATCGGTATGAAAAGGGTACTATAATCGGTAGGAACTTTTAGAAAAAGTTTTTTTTACATATATATATATAATTAGAGTTAAGCAACAGGTTGCTATTTCTAAATTTTCAGTATGTGGTTTAGCAACCTGTTGCTTAACCCTAATTATATATATATATATATATATATATTATATATATATATATATATGTTCTTTTATTCTTTTATTTGTTTTAGTCGTTAGTCATTATAGGTATAAGTTAGAGGTGTTTAAAACCTGTAAGGGGTGGTTAAATCCATAGGTGTTCCTGGTGATTACCTGCGTAGGTACAGTGCTTGGTAAAAGGTATACAGTAGCAGGTAATTCAGTGGGTAAACCGTAGTTTAAATTATATGCAAGAAGAAAATGGAGGTAAAATAAAAGGAAGAAGTTGGTCACTTGCGCTAGTAAGCCATTAATTTAATTAATTGATAAAGAAAAGTGGTAGTAATAGTACATTCATGATCGTTTCTGTTTACTAGTTGTAGTTGTCGACATCATCAGAATGCAGAGTCATATGTAGAGGTAAGAAGAGCGAAAGACATAGGGATATATATATATATATATATGTGTGTGTGTGTGTGTGTGTGTGTGTATCTATACAGTAATCTCTTGACTATCGCTGGTGAAAATCCATGAAGTTGTAGAAACAGTGCTGTACTCTAATACTTGTTTCAGTCATTTGACTGTGGCCATGCTGGAGCACCGCCTTTGGTCGAGCAAATCGACCCCAGGACTTATTCTATCACCCTCGATTTGCCGAACCCCTAAGTTACGGGGACGTAAACATACCAGCATCGGTTGTCAAGTGATGTGGGGGGGGGCAAACACAGACACACAAACATATACACACACATACATATATATACATACATATATGCAATGGGCTCTTTTCAGTTTACGTCTACCAAATCCACTCACATGGCTTTGGTCGGCCTGAGGCTAAGGTGCCACGCAGTGGGACTGAACCCAGAACCATGTGGTTCATAAGCAAGCTACTTACCACACAGCCACTCCTACGCTTATTTTATTTTTATTATTTTTATAATTTGTATATATTTATTTGTTTATAAATGCAAAACACCACCGTGGAGGAATTGATGTCAGCTTGAATGATAAACAATGATAGGTGGACCGCGATATGGTGAGGGATTACGGTATATATATGTATGTTTGTGCATGTAGATAGATACATACATACATATAAACATACATACCGCAGGAGTGGCTGTGTGGTAAGTAGCTTGCTTACCAACTACATGGCCCCAAGTCCAGTCCCATTGTGTGGCACCTTAGGTAAGTGTCTTCTACTACAGCCTCAAGACCAAAGCCTTGTGAGTAGATTTGGTTGGAAGAAATTGAAAGGAGGTGGTCATATTTATATATATATATACATATATGTATATATGTATGTATGTATGTATGTATGTATGTCCCTGTTTGTCCCCACCACTATCGCTTAACAACTGATGTTGGTGTGTTTACATCCCCGTAATTTAGCAGTTTGGCAAAAGAAACCGATAGAATAAGTACTAGGCTTGGAAAGAATTAGTCCTGGGGTTGATTTGTTTGACTAAAGGCAGTGCTCCAGCATGGCCGAAGTCAAATGACTGAAACAAATAAAAGAATAAAAGAATAGATACATACATACATACATACATACATACATACATACATACATACATACATACATACATACATATGAGTGTAGGTGTGTCTATGTTTGTTTTCTGTTTGCCCTCAAGCACTGCTTGGCAACTGGTGTTGCATGGTTTACCTCTCCATCACTGAGTGGTTCATCAAAAGGAGACTAACAGAATAAATACCAAGCTTTAAAAAATAAGTCCTGGGTTTAATCTGTTCAGCTAAACCCTTGAAGGTAGTGCCCCAGTATGGCTGAAGTCCAATAACTGAAACCAGAAAAAGTATTATTCTTCTCTACTCTAGGCACAAGGCCTGAAATTTTGGGGGAGGGCCAGTCGATTAGATCGACCCCAGTACGCAACTGGTACTTAATTTATCAACCCCAAAAGGATGAAAGGTGAAGACCTTGGTGGAATTTGAACTCAGAACATAATGGCATGTGTAATACTTATTTCTTTACTACCCACAAGGAGCTAAACACACAGATGACAAACAAGGACAGACAAATGGATTAAGTCAATTACATCAACCCCAGTGCATAACTGGTACTTAATTTATCGAACCCGAAAGGATGAATGGCAAAGTCGACCTCGGCGGAATTTGAACTCAGAACGTAGTGGCAGATGAAATACCGCTAAGCATTTCACCCGGCATGCTAACATTTCTGCCAGCTCACCACCTTGTATTATTGCCAGCTGTTAATTAGCATGCAAATTACAATAAAAAGTACTCCAGCTGCAGTACATTTATTTATTAATTATTGAGGAGCTTTGGGCACCAGTAAATGATGGAAGGATCAATGCAGTGGAGCATCAGTCCATTGAGCATATGTTGATATCATTTAGGAGTATTTTACTAGGGTTTTTTTGGGGGGGGGGAGTTGACATGTCTCTAAACAGAACGCTTTATCCTATATGTTGAGACAATATGTGAAAATGTTTCATAGAAAGTACATATGATATACTAGCAATAGCTCCCAGGGAAAATGGTTCTCACATCGACAGCAGAAAACGGAGTTAATCACCGGATCTATATAGGTTATGATTGTATAATTAATGCGTACACACCCAGATACACATACAAATATATATCATATATGTATAAATACATATATATATATATATATATATAATATATATATATATATATATATATATATATATACACATATACATATACACACACACACATATATATATATATATATATATATATATATATATATATATATATATATATATACATACATATATATATATGTGTGTATATACATATATACACACACACACACATATCTCAGTATATACACTTTTTCTCCCACCTTTTAATAAGAGCTTCTCCTCATGCCTTCAGTTGTATGTGATATTATAATTTTGTAAATTAGTTTAAACAGTTAATTAATGGACTACTCAATTAATAAAGTAATTAAAAGATTGCCCAGAGGCCAAATGATAAATTGATTATTTCCCTTTCTTTATGTGTCATGTGATAACTGTGGTTAATGGATATTTATAATATTTTGAGGAAGCATCAGGACATATGATAGAAATATGTTTTTGTTTATTGATTTTTAATGTTGGCTAAAGCCCATATATTGGGGGCAGTCTGTCTAATTGACCTCAGTGCCTGAATTGTATTTTGTTTTAATGAATCCCCAAAGAATGAAAGCTAGACTTGACTTCAGTTTGATTTGAAATCAGAATGTAACAAAATATAATGAAATTCCACAAGACATTTTGTCTGATGTTCTACCCACAGTTCTCATCACCATCTTTTTTTATTTTTGATCATGGAGACAAGGCAATGAGCTGGCAGGATCGTTTGCCTGCTGGGCAAAATGCTTCATGGCATTTTGTCTGTTGTCATGTTCTTAGTTCAAAATTCGCTGAGTTTCACTTTGCCTTTCAGTTATTTCAGGGTCAATAAAATAAGTACCAGTTGAACAATGGGGTCGATGTGATTGATTTACCCCTACCTCCAAACTTGCTGATTTTGTACCAGAATTTGAAATCATTATCAACCATTGAGTTGAGGTATAATGTCTTCAACTATTTACAGTGATAACCACAATAGAAACGCGACTGGCCCAACATGTAGTTATTCATCCAACCAAGAACTGAACTTGTGACTTCTAGTTATGTAGTTGATGTGTGTCTTTAATTGTGTTATGAATAAATATGATAATCTTAACCGATATTTCCACTGAGAATCAGGAACAACATATATAACTACAACACTAATGCCAAATTCCTGAAGACAAATCATATGTCAGTGGATGAGGTAAGAACTGACCTTGTCACCCTTGAAATTAGTATTCGAAATCCATAGATATATGCCAACAAATAAAAATTCATGATTTCTTGTCTCGTGTGTATGAGTGATCATCATCATTTAACATCTGTTTTCCATGCCGGCATGGGTTAGATGATTTGATCAGAGCTGGCAAGTTGGAGAGCTGCGCCAGGTTGCAGTCTGATCTGGCTTCGTTTCCACACCTGGATGCTCTTCCTAATGCTAAACACTTCACAGAGTGCTGGGTGCTTTTACGTAGCACTGACACAGCACTCGTGGAGGCCAATTCTCTTCAGCAGAGTGAGTGGCATTTACACTTCTACTGTGAAGGACAGAGAAGCAATGAAATTATGTGATATTTCAAAGAATATAACCATAGTGATGTGGAGACAATAAAATGAATTACAAGTCCAGTGAGTTCACAAGTCTAAGAGGTGCTTTTGAAGATCATGAAACAATTCCCTTTCTTCAGTTAACTCAGCCAGTCATAAAGGGCCTGCAAAATCATGAGTGCATACGTTCCTTTCCAGTGAGTTCACAGGTATAAGAGGTTGCCTATGAGTACCATATAACAGAGTCTTGGAGGGACGGTACAGACATAGGTGCATCCCCTTCTTTTTTGGTTAGGGCAACTGCAATCATTTCACCCAATAAACAAAATATCACTCATGGCCCACATGGGCGTGGCACCGGCTATTTGGATATGTGCAGTGGAGGAAGAGAGAGAGAGAGAGAGAGAGATAAATCTATAGTGTCTGACATGGAACTTGTAACTTTGGTGTATTGTGTATTATGAATACATTGCAAAGAGTGTGGCTTAACACAGTATAAACAATTCCTGTCATGAAAGAGTTGAGGTTAAAAACACAATATAAAGGGACAAAATGTAGAAATAGCAGGGGAAAAAAAAGCCTTTTCATTTAATATTTTAAGCATTGCTGCAAGAATCATGAGTTGTAGAAGAATGGTATATATTCTCTCCTTGGAAAAGAATATGTCTCTTTACAGTCACCAGAAGAAAAATTGCCATCTTCCTCACTCACCAGGTATATTTATAAATCTATTTATCTATATATAGATATAGATATATATAGATATTTATCATCTATGTGTGTATATCTATCACATTTATATCAATCTTTCTTTGCGTGAGTGCGTGTGTGTGTGTGTGTATATACATATACATATACATACATACATACATACATACATATATATATATATATATATATATATACATACATGGTATGAGTGGGGAAGATAGCAAATTTCTCTTCTGATAACTGTGAAGGAACACCTTCTTTAACTCACACACACACACATACATACATAAATATATATATATAAACACATATATGTATATATATATATATATATATATATATATATATATATATATATGTATATGTGTGTGTGTTTGTATATATGTATACTTATTTCTATGTATCTATCACATAGGTATGCTTATATATTCGTATGCTTGTAAATATATATATATATATATATATATCTTTGAATATATTTATATATACATACATGCATATATATATACATATATAATACACACACACATATACATATATATATATATATATATATATATATATATATATGAATGACTGGCTTAAAGCCAGATAAGTTTCAGGTGGAAGATCAAATACATTATTCAGCAAGTTTCAGCAGTGCGTGAAATTTCTATTTGGACTCCAAATGATTCTTGCAATATTCCTCAACGACTAAGGAGCTTCCACCTGCCATAATCATAATAGGTTTTGGTGTCATTCGTAAACAGAAACTGTCAAAGATATTTTACTGCCGTCCATTTCAGTTCTAAAAATAAATTGAATATCCCTGTAGCTGGCACTGTCTTTATAGATCACAAAATTCCATTATGTTTTGGAAAGCATGATTTAGACTGATGTAGACTGTGATACTGTGTGTGTGTGTACATGTGTGTGTGAGTGGTAGTTTTCGTCAGTCAGAGTAAATCATCCTCAAACAGCTAAAAAAAAAATACATACATGCAGATACACACACATACACATGTACATATATACTCTCACACATATACATACATACACACACGAAAGGAAATCTAAAATTAATTTATTTATAGAAATAATACTACTGATTGGATTGAGAGACATACAGACGTATTCCAAAGGAAAGAATCGGACAGATAGTCTGTGTGGGAGAAAGAGAGAGTGATAGACAGATAAATTAGTATTGGATGAGAAAGAAAAAGATAGAGAGATGGAAGAGTAGACGAATAGAGAGAGAGAGAGAGAACAGAGTAAATGTGAAGATAAAAAGGCAGATAAATTGTTAAAGAGAGAGAAAGAGAGGTGGAGAAATGAAATAGGGGTCTGCAAACTGAAGTGATGGACAGCCAGAATTTACCAAAATATCGATTTCCAACTATGGTGGTTTATGTGGATATCATTGTCTTTATACATTAAACACACACATGTATATAAGTATGTGTGTGTGTGTGTGGTGTGTGTGTGTATGTGTATAAGTTATGTATGTGTGTGTATATATATATATATATACATATATGTATATATTTATACATATATATATACATATGTATATATTTATACATACATATTATATATATATATATATATATATATATGTATATATTTATACATACATATATATATATACATATGTATATATTTATACATACATATATATATATATATAGATATATATATATATATATATATATATATACATATGTATATATTTATACATACATATATATATCATCATCATCATCATCATCATCATTTAACGTCCGCTTTCCATGCTAGCATGGGTTGGACGGTTCAACTGGGGTCTGGGGAGCCCAAAGGCTGCACCAGGCCAGTCAGATCTGGCAGTGTTTCTACAGCTGGATGCCCATCCTAACGCATATTTATGTGTGTGTATATAATATATGTATGTGTATTTGCAATTTGTGTGTGCATACAGAATCTTAAAAGATGTTAAAATGGAAAGATTTATTGTGTTTATTTACATCCCTTGAGATTCTGAGTTCAAATCCTAGCTTTCATTCCTCCAGTTATACACACTGTTTAGTAGGAATCGATTGAAACAATCTATAATTCCCATGCATTTGTCAATTGGGGATCTCATGCTAATATAAGTAATATTCTCTTCTATACTACGCATATGGCCCAAAATTTTTGGGCAAGGGTCCAGTCAATTAGATTGACCCCAGTACAGAACTGGTACTTAATTTATCAACCCCGAAAGCATGAAAGGCAAAGATGATATCAGCAGAATATGAACTGAGAATGTGAAGACAGACGAAATACCTGTAAGCATTTTGTCCAACGTGCTAACGTTTCTGCCAGCTTGCCACCTTAAAATGTAGTTATGTTGTTTTCTATTCTAGGCACAAGGCCCGAAATTTTGGGGGAGGAGCCAGTTGATTAGATCAACCCCTAGTATGCAACTGGTACTTAATTGATCGACCCCAAAAGGATGAAAGGCAAAGTCAACATCAGCAGAATTTGAACTCAGAACGTAAAGACAGAAGAAATACCAAAAAGCATTTTGTCCAGCATGCTAACATGTCTGCCAGCTTGCCACTTTGTTAATATAAGCAATATTGTTAGGTGGTGAGCTGGCAGAATCATTAGCACACTATGCAAAATGCTTTGTGGTGTTTTATCCATCTTTACGTTCTGAGTTCAAATTCTGTCAATGTCAACTTTGGCTTTTATCCTTTCAGGATCGATGACATAAGTACCTGTGCAATACTGGGATCAATGTAATTGACTTAAACCCCCTCCTCTCAATTTTCTGGTCTTGTACCAAAATTTGAAACCAATATAAATAATATTGTACTGTGTGGGAGATTCCTACAGATTTTATCTTTGATTGGGGACCTGTTAACCTTCAAGATCTCCATACATGATATCTAGGTTTAGTTATCCTACCAGAACTATTCTTGTTTTCCATAAACTATAACTGTGAGAGGGGGCTTTTAATTAATTTGTAGGTGTAAGTGGAATGTTCATCAGCCTTCCAGTAGCTCCACCACTTTCAGCTGTGTCACTATATTTTAGCTATTGACAGTTAATTAGTCTTTTTACAAAATGTAACTTATTTTTGTCGTTAGACACAAGAGAACTCTGCAGACAAAATCACTTTCCAACTGAATCTTCTGTTACACTAGAACTGCACACAGCTATAATTCTCTCTAATTCTCAACATAGCTTGTTCCAAAGAATATGGTGGCAAGCTGGTAGAATAATTAGCTCGCCAGGAAAAGTGTTTACTCTTTTACTTGTTTCAGTCATTTGACTGTGGCCATGCTGGAGCACTGCCTTTAGTCGAGCAAATCGACCCCAGGACTTATTCTTTGTAAGCCTAGTACTTATTCTATCGGTCTCTTTTGCCAAACTGCTAAGTTACAGGGACGTAAACACACCAGCATCGGTTGTCAAGCAATGTTGGGGG